>NC_133655.1:250095341-250301246 GCF_009905375.1 Apium graveolens
ATGTTACTCATGTTAAGTTCTGATACTAGTAAATCTGCTGAATGCACTAAGTGCTGATAAACCTCTCTTATCAAAAGAAAAAGCAAAAGAATCAAAGAATAGAATCAGGTACTCCTTTGAGATCTAGAGTAAAAATGTGGAAGGGACGACCCAAGTGCATTGCTGGTATTAAGTAAATATGCATTAGAAAAGCAAAATATTTTCTTGGTGACTTTTCACACTCTATGATTACTGGAGAAATACTCTGATAAAAGCATAAATTCTGATAAGCAGTCTTGACTCACTTACACTGAGAAGCCACTGTGAAATGGAATTTAAAAAGATGCATAAAATTAGCACAAAATAGTTGAGGTGGACTCAAGCATGAACTCATTCAACAGTAGGTTTCAGAATAATGACAGCTCTTTAGCAAAGTTTTAATTATGCCTTATTTCTAAGATGTACTGAAGTGAATCAGACTTTACTCTTTGTCTGACATTAAGCTTAATGCACACACTAATCACTCCATATGAATGAAGAAAATTACTGTGGTGATCTATGTTGTTTTAAAGGAACAGTCATTGTGTCACATTGCACAAATTCTGAGGACAAGTTCTGGGTGCATGTTCTGATGATTAAGTTCTGAAGAACATAAATCAGAACTTGTATGAGGACTTACTAAATAGGCATTCCTTTTTCGAGTTACGAAATTATGTACTGATGACTGTTAAGTTCTGATATAAGTCAAAGTTCTGATATTAACGTATGATTCCTTACTTGGCTTATTTGTGGATAAAATTTGAAAACAGTCTCAGTCTAAACTAGAATATGTTGAAGTGGAAGATTAATAGTCACTATGGTTAGGGTTAGTGGTACTCGTACTTGAACAGTCAACTTTTACTTGCTTCTTGTGCGCATTAAATCATGTTTTCTCTTTCCAATGAATGTTTTTCTTTTTCCAAGTCTGGGGAGATGAGGTAGAATTAATTCTACCTGACAGCTTTAAAATTCTTTACGTCTCCTGGCATTCTCTTGCCTATATAAGCAACCACTTCACATCAGCCTTCCCATCAAATCTTTTCTCACAAACTCACCTTACCTTCATATTTTTTTTTTCAAAAACACCATGGTCAGATACAACATGTTTTTGAACTACGAAACCTTCAATATGGAGCTAAGCTGTGCCGACTGGCAGCAGGAATGGCACGTCACTGCCATTCCTGATGAGATATGGGACTCTGTCCCACATGAGGTACTCACCCACCTCCTGTTCTTCTATATGGATTACCATCGCCATCTGGAGCGATTGGAGGAGGAAAGGCTGAAAGCTCTCCGCCAGCAAGAGCGAATCATTCGACTCGCCATTCTGTTTGTCGAGAGTAGGAAGAAGAAATGATTTATTTTCTTCTTCCTGTTTTTCTTCATCATCAGCCTTGCCCTGCTTCTTGAGCTGGGACTAAGGCTGTTGATGTTAGGTTTAGCAGCTTAGGGAAATCTTGTACAAGTACTGATGTAATTTCAATTTCATGAATGTATTCTCTTGATATATTAATGAAATTTATTTTTGTTTCAAGATTTTGTCTCTGATATATTTTAATGCATTGTTAAATCCTGTTACATATTCATATTCTGATGACCATATAAATACTGTGTTAATTTAAGTTCTGATTTCCTTTATCAGTACTTACTCATCTGATTTATCTTGGTCATTTTCACTTGATTTATTTTCAGAATATTAATGTTGCAGTGAAAAATAATTTGAATAAGTGAGAACGGTTTCAATTTTGAATTAAAACTGTTTCACTGTCATTAATGGAATAACTGGGTAAGTGGAACGGTTTTTCCTTGATAAACTGCAAGTGGGTAAATAATGATTACTGTTTTCTCGAGCCCAGTAACTATCCGTTATTACTGCATGTCTGACAGGTGTCCAACGGTAACATTTCTTTTCAGAGTATAAGTAAGAGAGAGAGAGGATTTTTTAATCTTTTATTTCCCTTCATACTTTTTCTCTCTACTTGTTTTTACTCTCCTTCTTCTTCTAACGTTGGTTTTTCATACAGACATTTTATCAAACACTTAACAGGCACTCTTAAATCTAAATTTTTCACATGGCACCTAAGGATTTAATCATTGATGGAGCTAAGTTTGTTCCAAATAACTATGCTGCAATTCTTGATCATTCTGAAGCTCCATCTGAACTGCATTTTATGCAAGATCTTCTTGCACATAGTGAAATTGGGTATGCATTGACCCAGCCTTCAGTCTTTTCAAGCCAACAAGTTCTGACATTTTGGCGGACTGGGCACTTTGATAATGGTGGTACACATGGTACTCCTAGTATTGTTTTCGAAGTGGGTGATTCTTCTTATGCTGTCACTCCTGGTACAATACGCAAGGCTCTACATCTCTCAGAAGGATGTACTTTTTCAATTCCAGAGGAATCAGCTCTTCAGGAGTTAATGGCCAGTTTGGGATATGAACAGAGTTTGGCAAAGCTTGGGCAGTTGAAACGGGCTCATATCAGAAGAGAATGGAGCTTCTTCTTCGACTGCATCACTAAAGCTTTTGGGAACAAGTGTTCAAATTTTGATGCTCTTCCTATAATGAGTCAGCACATCGGGTATCCTATTATAAACCAAACTCATTTTGATTTTGCAACTGCTATAATTGGTTTTATTGGGGATAGGATGACAGAGGATAGGAATGTTGTGTACTTTGCTAGATTCTGTCAACTTATATATACTTTTTGTACTGATGAACCTCAATTAGTCAGTTCCTCAACTCCACCTTTTAAGGTTGCAAAACGTTACTTTAATGACCTGATAAATGATGACACTAAGAAATCAGTGGTTAGACCTTTACAGATTCCTCAATCTGTAAAACATATCTTAGTAAATGCTAATCCTGATACTTATAGATCTGTTTATTCTGATTTCCAACCAACAACACCCTCCCAAACACCACAACAACCATCAGCACCTACCACCCATTCTACTCAACCAACCCTCAGGCAATATATCAAATCCTATCTCTCCACTTCACAGACAGTACAACCCTCAACCTCAGTACCTACTGTGAAGCCTTCATCTTCCAAGCCAAAGAGGACAAAGACTGTTCCTCAAACACCTCAAAAGAGAAGGAGGATTGCCTTGAGAGATGAATCTGATACTGAGGAACATGTTCCTTCTTCAGAACCTGTTATTGATGAAGCTGAGAAAGAGACTTCTCAGAAGGATTCTGGAATTGGGGGATCTAGGCTTCTCAAGAGGCTTAGAAGAATGACAGTTCCTGAAACTCCCAAGGAATCCAAATCTACAAAGAGATACAAGAAATAGAGGGAAAATAGGCCAGTTTCAGATGATGAAGAGGAAGCAGCTAAGGAAGGGGATCAGGAATCTCTGATCTCATAAGAAAAGGAATTTGCTAAAGTCACTTCTTCTCCATCAATTCCATCTCAGGAAGCTGTTTCTGAAAAGGCCAACACACCATCTGTATCTCCTGTTGATCCAGGCACAAGTGCTACTATTGATGTTCAAAACTTGGTTGTGCCTGAAGTAAGTCTGTTAGAAGCTCCAACAACAAATAATCCATCAACAACACCTATTACTAATGCTGTTCAAACTCCAGAGTTATCTACTACACCTTCTCTGCATCTAAATGCTGATGATCAGAATATAGGTGAGCATCAGGATATGGCTGTTGATCAGAACTTTGAACCAGATCAGCAATTCGAGGATGCTGAAGCCTCCATTGCTACTCACACTGTTGTTTTATCAGAAGATACTGATTCTGTACGTTCTGATGCTGCAAATGCTGGAGATACTGGTGATGCTGCTCCAAATGCAGATGCTGATGCAGCAGGTCCTTCAGGACATACTCCTCAACAAACTACTCTTGAGTCTGAACTTGTTAAGAAGTTTGTTACCAGAGAAGCACCAGTGCCTTGGAGTGGAACTCCTGCAGGACAGGAGTGGACTAAGGAATGGAACTCAGTTTCCTGTGTTCCAACTGAAAAGCATCTTGCTGAGCACTTGACTAAAGCTGATGAAATGTTAAATTATGATGATTTCAAAACCCAGCTTCGAGTCACTGCATTGAGTACTAAACATCTACAAGGTCTTCATTCAACTACTCATGCAGAGCTACACAAGATTCAGGAAGAATTTATCAAACAGGAACAAGTTCACAAGATTGATAAGAAAAAGTTCTTCCAACCTACCTTTGATATGATTGCTTATATTGAGAAGACTCAAGATAATCAACAAGCTCAGATTGATGATATTCTGAACAATCAAGCTTCTCAGTAATCACAACTTAATGAAATCTAAGCCTCAGTGGAATTGCTTGTCTCTCTTCTACTACCTGCTGATGCCAAAAAGGGGGAGAAAGTAATTAAGTCCAAATGCAAGACTGACAAGACACTGAAAGGGAAGGATAATGAAAAGGATGATCAAGGAAGCTCTGGAATGGGTAGAGGTCATAGTCAAGGTAGAGGTTTCACATCAAGAAAAGGTGAAATCACAAGTCACAGGACAAGTTCTGATACTGGGAAAATAATTAGTTCTACTACTGGTAAAAGAATAAGTTCTGATGAACTTTTAGATCTTGATGAAGAAATGTCAAGACAGTTATTTCTTCAGGAAAATCCAGGAATGGACTTGGAGACTTTAATGGAAGAAGAAGCCAGACTTAAATCAGAGAAAGTCACATCTAAATCTGAAGCTTCTGGTAAAAAGCCACTTCCAAAACTCAAAGGCATTGTGATAAAAGAAAGGACAAATGCTGAAGCAACATTGGCTAAATCACAACCGCAGATAGATCCAAGATCCAAGGGTAAAGAAAAGGTTGGTGAACCTATCAAGGTTTATGTGTCTCCTGAGGATGAAGAAATTACTGATGAAAAGGATGATCTTGCTCTGACTTCAAGAAAAGTTCTTAAAATAATCTCTGACATGGCTCAAGTTGTTCAGAGTCAAGATAAAGTAAGTTCTGATATTTCAAAGAAGCAAGTAACCTCTGACACAGCTCAAGTTAACTTGATATCAGAAGTTAGACCAAAGACACTCCTACCAGGATTCACTAAAGCAAAACAGACTCAACCTTTGAAGACTGCTGCAAGTGGTTTTGAAGCAAGAGTAGTTACTGGAAATGAAGCAAGAGATAAAACTGGATTGGGAAGTGCTGATGAAAGAAGAATACAGAACACTACCAATGATCCAACTTCCTTGAGTGAACCAGGTATTGGAGCAACTCCTGAGAGATTGAATCAACTAGAATCTGTACAAATGGTTTACCATACCTACTTGAAAGAACACATCTTGTTGTACTTCATGACAGATGGTAGGGTTTATCATATAAGGCAAAATGTCATTCCATTGAAGTATTTTGAAGAATTGGAGCATGTACTATTCTTACTTCAAGTGGATGACAGATTGACAGGAACTGCTACAAATTATTTGAAGGATCAGATTCAGAGACAGAAAAGGCTTTATTCTGTTAAGTCTGACAACACATATGTTCCAAAGTACAGAGATCACAAGGATGATATAGTTGAAATGAAGCCCAACACTGCTAAAATTATAACTACCTTTCTAGGTTACAGGGCTGTGGAATTCAATCTTGAGTCTGATAAAGCTTATTTGATCAGACTGGATCAGGATATAAGAAAAGCAAAGATTAATGATCTCAGGGCTGCAATCTTTCAAATTGGTGAAGATACTGCAGAGCTTAAAGATGCTAAAAGGAGGATGATTGATGAACTTAGATATGCTGAGAGATGTTTATTGAAGAACTATCTCAGAACAACTCCTGACATCAGAGAGATCAGAAGATGAAGCCAAGTCAAGATCTACAACTGCTTAAATTTTGATATTTGTACAAACTGAAGTTGTTATCAGAAGTTAAATATTGGTAAAGCTTTAAGGACTGTAAGTTGTAGTTATCTAGTCTAATTCTCATGCATTTGTACTTAATGTTTTTGACATCATCAAATATCTGTTAAACTTGTATATTATGCTAATTTACAAGTTGGGGGAGATTGTTAGATATATTTGATAATGTCATGGCTAATTTGATTTATGTTTAGTTTTCAGATCTTACTTAACAGGACAAATCAGTACTTAACTGGGAATCAGTACTTATACTGGAAGTCAGGACTTAAGGATATCAGTACTTATATTATCAGGAGATAATCATCAGAAGTTGGATATCAGAACTTAAGTGCTGAAGGACGATCAAAGAAGGATAGTAGCTGATTAAAGGAAAGAAGATCGAGATAAACATAAGAAGAGATATGCATGAAGAATGAGTTCCGTGGAGAATGGAATACTTGGAAGAAAAGATATATGATTGATATATTTTAGGAAGCAGAATTATATTCCATATCAATTAGCGATTATCTTGTAACTGTGTAGTATATAAACACAGACATAGGGTTTACACTATAAGTGTTATCATATTAGAGAAGATTATTCATTGTAACCCTAGCAGCTCTCGTGATATTTGTTCATCACTGAGAGGTAACAGTTCCATACTGTAACAGAGTTTATTGTTTCAATAAAGTTTGTTTTCTGTTACTTAAGATATTAAAGTTCGATTTGATTGTATTTTACACTGTATTCACCCCCTCTACAGTGTGTGTGACCTAACATTAAAGATTATGTTTGTGTGTGTTCATTTAGTTGCATATTCATGATAGTTTAGTTCATATAGTTGTATTTTTTTATGTAAGTTTTTTATTATTATTTTATTTTACCTATTTATTTTGCATGTTAGTATGTTGCATATAGTTGTATGTGCAATTTATCATGATCCCTTAAGTTTTCTTTTCTAATTAATTTGTGATATTGATGCAAGTTTAGTGATGTCGTATAGAGGGATGTTAAGTCCTATCGAGTTGATTTGTATGCTAGAAGCAAGATTATTTTCACTAAGTCTTATAGGTTTCTTGCGTGCTAGATCATGATCATTGTTTGTTTGTTGTCGAGGTTTAATCACTTGTTTATATCTAGAATTTAGGATATTCTCTTAATGATAAAATAAATGGATATTTAAAAATTGGAGAAAAACATTGGATTTCATTTCTAGTTATTGCTAGTTATTGCTAGTTATTGTGGCTAGGTGTCAAATGGCTAGTAGCCGGCTTATATTTATGTGAGTAGTCTAGGGTTGAGCGAGATGGAGCAAAACGCACTCGTTCAGAAAATGTTGAAAAAGAGGAAAAAAAGAAGAAGAAAAAATATATATGTGTTGATACATAACTGATCACGAGTGGTCTCTTTAATACTCGAGTTATTAAGTTCTTAGGGGACTTTGTGCCTAGTGACCTAAGGCTTTTATAGTCTAGGATCCGCTAACCTAACGCTCGCTACATGGGTATTATTGTATAAGTCTTTTATGGACCTTACTCATTACACGATCAAACAAGCATGTTTGTGTTTGTTTATGTGTTATCAATAAAAGCATGAATCCGTGTATAACTTCAATAAAATTGAAGTGTTGTCAGTCATTTTGAGTTTATCATTTATTCTATTTATAGCCTTTTGATTGCCTTGATAAGTATCGGGTTATGATTATTGATCTAGTTTCGATAGTATATCTGTTAAGCATTTGCACACACACACACACGTTTCTAGTTGTGAGTTGAATTGTGGGATTTGATTGATCTTTATGTGAATATTTGCATTTTTCAGATGTTGCTCATTGGTTGGTAAGTTATTCTGAGGGTATCATTGCATTCATGTTGTTAGATATATTTGATATTGTCATGTGTAATATGATTTGTGTTTAGTTTTCAGATCTTACATAACAGGACAAATCAGTACTTAACTTGTAATAACCCCAAAAATTTTTCAACTTTTTGTAACCCTTGTGAATAGTGTTTTAGCTGAATGAGAAAACTTTTCACGCCACACTATGTAGGGGTTCTGTTATGGATATTCTTGGATTTTATTAGTACTATATGAAGTATATAAGTGTATGTAAATATCGTCAGAACCCAATTCCGAACACTTTGGTTTTTTCCCGGAAATCCACAAGATACGGAGAGAATTGAGTATAAGGTAACAGGATAAAAAGGATTTAAATTAAAGGATTATAATAGAGGATCATAAAAAGGAATATAACGTATTGAGAAAGGTTAAGGGAACCTAAGTAATAAGATCCCGGGTATGATCCTTCAAACGATAAACGAGAACGAAAGTTAAGCGAACCGTACAACAGATCAGCGGTCATTAGGCAAACGATTAGGAAGCTAATCAAAGGGTTTAATGGGAGTGATGTCATCCAACCAATAGAAAGGAGACAAGGAAGGGAGGATGACATCATAAGGGTGACATAAGCATGACATGGAAGAAGGGAGGTGTGGTTGATTAAGGACCACACAAATTCAAGGGCAAGGTAGTAATTTGCTAAATCAAAAACAAAACCAAGCCAACCAAGCTAGCAAATCATTTCATCAAAAATCAAAAAAATCAGCCAAGGCATTTGTTCATCACCTAGCTCTCGGCTTTTCACTTTTTTTCAAAGCTAAAATTCTCAAAATCAAGATCCAAGCATCCTTAATTGGTAAGAAAATTCCCTAACCATCTTTATGCTTAGTTATGGCTATATCATGAGTTTAAGCCATTAATTCTTTCTCTAGCTTCTCCATTTAATCAATGAAGAAGACAATGAATAGTGTTTTCAAGTTTTTAACTTGAACTTTTTCTTGTTTTTCTTGAAGATCCAAGCTTTCCTAAGGCTTCTCCAAGCTTCTTAAGGCTTCCTAGCTCAACCCACCACTTCAAGGAAGGTATACCATTTTCAAACCCTAGGTTCATATATATTATAAGGTGATTTTGATGAGTAGGATGTTATTGTAGTTGTTGTTATGATTAGAGTTTGAGATTTGGAATGGTAGTGAAATGAAATGGTAATTTTGTGGTTTTGATTTAAAGAAACTTAAGAATGATTAAAGTAAAGTTTAAGCATAAGTATGAATGGTTAAATTGAATTGGTTGGGGTTGTTATGATGTGATAAGGATGGGTGTTTGTTGTGTGTTGGATTTGAGGATGGTTTGTGTTGATTGTGGGTAGTTTAAAAAATGGGAAATCGCGTAAACATAGCCGTCGTAACGGCCGATTTTCTTTGGACTGTTTTTGTGCATAGCATTAGGACCCGAGAACCCCCTGCTAAATTGTGACCACTGCCATGTTTAGATAGCTCATGTTACGAGCTTCGTTTTGATATGTAGTTCGTTCGATTCCGATTTACGGTTTAGGAGAAACGACCGTTTCAAGTAACGGCGTTTCGCGGACGAAACTTTTTCCCTCGCCTTACTTTGAAACATAGGTTAAAGACCAAAAAGGGTTAATTAATGTGTGAAACATTTATGGTAAGTGCGTTAGGCAGTTGGTAAGTCATTCGCGAAGGAATCGCTTTAAAACTCGTAAAGGTTAAGTTATTAAAAATGGTGGAGCCGAGGGTACCCGAGTGACTTAAGCGAATCGGTGAGCGTAAAACTAGCATTAGAGTCTAAGTTAGCTAAAGCATAGATTTACAAGTGATTTTGGGTTTAATTCCAACTTACTTGTTGTTTATAGGTTATCAGACTCGTCCCGAGCCTTTCTCACCCCCAAGTCGCTCAGGCAAGTATTCTATCCGATACACTGTTGTTGTGATGTAAATGTATGTATATGCATTATCTTGTGATATTGCATGATTGTTATTTAGCAAATGTTGCGATATATTGTAGCATGTGATATGGTATATATGCATGCCTGTTTCATATTCTTGAAATATATATCCGTTGGTTCAAATGCTTATTCGTTGCATAATACCTATGCTAGAGATAAGCGGTATTTGCGTATACCCTTAGTATAGGGACCCAAAGGTGAAAATATTTTCTAAAACCGGGAGTCGAGGATCCCGAGTAGATTTTGTATATATATGGATATGGATATATATATATATATATATATTTATTTATATATGGTAATAGTTTTCCAAACTATTAATCGAATAAGGTTTATTCGATAACTTTAAACTTTATTTATTATTGAATATTATTTCGAATATCATTCGAGGGCTTATGACTCTTTTATATTATTTGTTGAATATTATTTGAATATTCATTCGAGGACTTATGACTCCTTTTATTTATTTATTGAATATTATTTGAATATTCATTTGAGGATGTATGACTCCTTTATTTTATTTAATGAATATTATTTATAATATTCATTCGAGGTATTATGACTCAGCGTATTTTACTTATTGAATATTATTTGAATATTCATTTGAGGATCTATGACTCCGATTATTTGCTGAGGTATATTCTTTATTTTATTAAAGAATAAGGTGTAAATAATCAAACTTATTTTCGATTATTCAATTAAAGATAATACTTTCATATAAGTATATCTTTGGTTATTTAATACTCGTTTCAAGTATAAGTTTTAATACTTCTACTTCAATTATTTTTATAAAGATTATTCTTTATGGGAATATTATTTAATTAATAATATTCAGATATTTTCTAATATTCTGGGGACTGATTTACTTCATTAAATCAGCCTTACTCCAAACACTCTTTAAAGTGTTTTCGAGTCTTCAAAATGATTTTTAAAAGTCAGAGCGGATCCCAAAACTCATTTTTATATTTAAGATCTTTCTTTTTAAAGGAGATTTAAATACTCGCTCAAAACCTGGGGAATCCGGCTCTGTGGTGTATTTTATATTCGCAACAAGGTTGCAGATTTGGTAAATGAATTGATTACTTGCCCAACGTTCGGGAAGTAAGCCCCTCTCATTGAGTCGGCATAAGCGACAGGCCGGGGTACGGTCTATTATTGTGTAAGTGGCTCAGTGGGAGTCCATCAAATGCATAAGTGGCTGAGTGGCAGTCCAGCATAGGTCTTAATTATGACCAGGGTGATGACCAGTGGGGAATTCGTCCATCTACTAGTAGAAAAGGTTACTTATTGGTATCTTTGCCTGATCAGCGAGATATCGGGTTTATGCCAAAATTCTTTTCCTTTCCAAAATTCATTGGATGTTTCGAACTCTGTTCATACTTCACATAACAGAGGTTCCAGGAAATGTTTTCGGGATATATATATATGTGGATATATATATATATATCAGGACTAAATAAAGTATCTCATAACTTTTTCATTCAATAATATTTCAAAGATTGAATCTATTCAAGTCTTAACTTGTGGTCTCATCTATGGGATGTTTTTCTTAAAACTTATAATACTTTGAACGGTGGCAGTTCAAGTAACTTTATATGACATAAGTGTGATGTAGTATTGGTAACTTCATTCCTTGTTTTTACTTATATCTAGCAAGTAATTATCTTGCATATGATAGAGATGCTATTAAGTATCCATTTAGATACTTATATTATTGTTATCACTATACATATTATCTTGCGAGCTGTAAGGCTCACTCTTGCTTTATGTCTTCATCACACAACAACAGTTAGGAGAGATGGCCAGACTCCAGCAGACCCAGCGCAAGCGCGTGGGAAGCGTCCCGCGTCTTCCCGCTGATATTGTAGCTGCTATAGCTGCAGAGGTAGATCCATTGTAGTTTAGACCATCTACTTTTGAGAATCCAATTATGTATAATTATAACTTGTGGCAGATAATGGCAATTAACTGTAAATTATCAAGTAATCATTTTGGGTTGTAATAATTTTAAATTGTGGATTCAAAGACTTGTACTTATTTCAATTTCATCTCTGAGACTATAACGAGTTGTGGTGTGTGTTAGTGTGGGGTCACAGCATGAGGGTATTTATATTAATTAAGTAAAGTGATATTGTGGAAAGAAAGACCGTGACAACCCGGATTCCCGACCCCGGATCTGGGGGTGTTACAGAAATGGTATCAGAGCTAAGCGTTATAAACCTCAGAGATGATGCGACGATAAAATAATAAACTCACAAAGATAATAAGAACTCTTGCCAAGTTCATGGTCGGACTACTTAAAGTAGTACTGACAGCTAAAACCCTTACGGGAACCCTTATAAGTATCATGATAGTAACTTAGCTCGTTTAATGTGTAGGCGCCTGAGATGGAGGACCCTGAGATGTACGAGCGTGAGCATGATGAGGCATTGCTGGATGTTGAGGATCAGGAGGAGCCTGAGATGGAGGAGGATGAGGAGGACCCCCCAGAGGAGCCTGAGACGGAGGTCATTGCTGTTTCAGATGAGGAGGACCCCTCAGAGGAGTCAGAGACAGAGGTTATTGCTATTCCAGATGAGGAGGACCCGGATGAGGTCCCAGTAGCTGAGGAGCGTGTTGGATCTATGGTAGTGTATGCTGGTATCCCTTTACCCACACTTCCGGTGGTCAGAGCCCCTACCCCTCCACCACTATCTTGGATTCCTGATGATGACAGCTCAGAGACCCATACTTCCGAGCCTAGGCAGACCGAGGAGGCACCCTCAGCGGCTCCGGATTCACCACCTCTTGACCCTGCCCAGAGACAGTCTTCGTTAGCTCATGGATATGTTCAGGATGTTTTGAGGACCCGAGTGGCTGTTGCCGAGGCCCGACTGGATGAGGCCAGGAGGGAGTTGGATGCAGAGAGGGCGGGTAGGCGTACCCGAGCTTATGAGACCAGGGCTTCTATACCCCGATCCTTGAGGAGGGAGCTTACGGGGATAGAGCTCACGTCCCGAGCGAGACTCAGATCTCTCCAGGGGGACAGGCATGGTAGGATCTCCAGGCGGCAGGCCGACTATATCTTCCGTCGTGCGATGGAAAGGGTTTGGGAGCTGACCCGTTCCGGTGTGTGATTCAGGATTGATGATGGAATAGTCTAGTTGTCTAGTTAGCTGAGGCCTTAGTAAGAGCCAATTTTCCGGGATAGTTGACTTGTATATAGCATCCCTTTTTCTGACTAGACAGATAGACTCTTGTGTATCACTTTTGGGACAGATGACTGTAGCACTGTTGTACTTTTGACCAGATCAAACTATGTATTCTCGCATTATGTATATATTTGTTTCCTTTCAGTTCAGTTCCATAGTGACGGGATCACTGTTTTATTATTATTATTACTGCACTTCGTATTAGAACTTTCTTAAAATAATAGAATTGCGATATACGTTCTCCCCATTATAAGAGCTGTGCAAGGCACAATGTTGTATATGATTGTGACCTAACGTTGAATTTTTCCCAATAATTGTTTTTATTATTATCAGAATCATGCCGCCAAGAAAGATTGGAACTAGGGCGAACCCTGGGTCTGAGGACCAGGGAAGCCATAATCAGGACAATAGAAACCAAGATCACAGTGAAGAGGAAGATGAGGATTATGTGGAACAGGATGACTCCCTGTATGAAGAGGAAGAGGAAACATATGATGTTGAGGGATTTGAGATAAAGGCTGAAGAAGGAGAAACCGAGGTTGAGCAACCAGTACCAAACCCAGGCATGGATCCCATGGGCCAGTTTATGCAACTCCTAAGACAGAATTTGGAACGTCAACCCAACCCACCCCCTCAAGGAAGTAACAATGCAGTGGCAAACTCTTTCAGGGCTTTTAAGTCCCTTAAGCCCCCTGAGTTCCACGGATCAGCCGACCCAGTTGAGGCAAGGGCATGGTTAAAGGAAATGGAGAAATCTTTTGAGATTTTGAGTATCGATGAGGCACAGAAAACTGTATTTGCTACCTACCTTCTGAAAGGAGAAGCTAACTACTGGTGGGAGGCCAAGAAAAACATGGAGACAGATGCTATTATAACCTGGGAGAGATTTAGTCAGTTGTTTCTGGGAAAGTATTTCCCGAGGTTTATGGAAAACCAGATGGAGCTCAAGTTCTTGGAGCTAAAGCAGAATGATTTGTCTGTAGCAGAGTACGAAGCGAAATTTACTGAATTATCAAGGTTTGTGCCGGAGTTTGTGAGCACTGAGGAAAAGAAAGCTAGGAGGTTTCAGCAGGGACTGAAACCATGGATTCAGAATAGGGTGGCAATCCTTGAGCTTACGGACTATGCCACTCTGGTGCAAAAAGCAACGATTGTAGAAGTCGGAAGTGAACAGATGCAGAAGGAAAGAGAGAAGAAAGGAATAAAGAGGAAAAGTATGAGCATGGGTGGAGGTTCCGCAGGAAGGAGCTTCCCAACTAGGTTTAATCGAGGAGCAGTGTCCCTGCCAGGAAGGAACACTGGGTTTAAGCGACCAATGAGTGTGAGTGTGAGCCAGGGCGGCCAGAAGTCAAGAATGTCCTATTCCAACCAGTCTCGACCCCCATTGCCAGCCTGTAACAGATGTGGAAGGAACCACACTGGGGAGTGTAAAGGAAGGCCAGTAACCTGTTTTAAGTGCGGTCGGGAGGGCCACTATTCAACTAAGTGCCCATCATCAACCCCCGCCGTTGTTCCAACCACCAATTGTCATCAGTGTGGACGCCAGGGTCATTGGAAGAAGGATTGCCCAATGAACAAACCAGCAGCTTCGGGAGCAAGCAGGGCTGCTTCTAATAAGCCACCTACTGCGAGGACTTTCAACATGACAGTCCAGGATGCTATGAAAGATTCAGATGTGATAGCAGGTACCCTTTCTCTAAATTCAGTCAGTGCAATTGTTTTATTTGATTCGGGAGCAACTAAATCTTTTATATCAAAGGACTTTGCGCGTAAGTTAAGACTTAAGGCTAAACCTTTGATAGAACCCTTACAAGTAGAAATAGCCAATCATGAAATTATTCCTGTTAACCAGATTCACCCCGCCTGTGAGATAGGCATAGGGGAGCAATCTTTCAGTGTTGATCTGATTCCTTTTAAATTAGGGGAGTTTGATGTGATTTTGGGAATGGACTGGCTATCTAGCAACGATGCTCAGATAGACTGTAAAGGGAAGAAAGTTAAGTTAAATATCCCCGGGAAGAAAGAAGTTATATTTAGAGGAAAGAGGCAGACGCAGAAATTTTTGACTATGGCTCAGGCCAAAAGGATGCTACGAAAAGGAAGTGAGGCTTACCTAGCCTATGTGGTGGACACACAGAAGGAGGTGCCCAACTTACAAGATATTCCAGTAGTCAACGAATTTGAAGATGTATTCCCCCAAGACCTTCCGGGATTACCACCCGATAGAGTGATTGAATTTGCTATTGAGTTGGCCCCAGGGACGGCGCCAGTTTCAAAAGCACCTTACCGGTTAGCCCCGTTAGAAATGAAGGAATTAGCTATCCAATTGCAGGAACTCTTGGATAAGGGTATGATAAGACCCAGTGTGTCTCCGTGGGGAGCACCAGTTTTATTTGTTAAGAAGAAAGATGGGAGCATGAGGTTGTGCATAGACTATCGAGAGTTGAACAAGCTAACCATAAAGAACAGGTACCCATTACCTAGAATAGACGATCTGTTCGACCAGCTAAAGGATGCTGTTTATTTTTCCAAGATTGACCTGAGAACTGGATATCATCAACTAAAGATTAAACCCGAAGATATTTCCAAGACAGCGTTCCGTACCAGGTATGGGCATTATGAGTTCTTGGTAATGTCCTTTGGATTAACCAATGCCCCAGCAGCTTTCATGGATTTAATGAATAGAGTATTTAAGAAGTACTTGGACAAGTGTGTGATAGTTTTTATCGATGATATTTTGATCTACTCAAGGACTGAGGCAGAACATGCAGAGCATTTGAGGATAGCTCTAGGAATACTCAGAGAGGAGCAGTTATATGCCAAATTCTCGAAGTGTGAATTCTGGCGGAATGAAGTACAGTTTTTAGGACATGTGATCAATAAAGAAGGAGTATTGGTCGACCCCTCCAAGATAGAGGCAGTCTCAAATTGGGAAAGGCCAACCACACCCACAGAGGTGAGGAGTTTCATAGGATTGGCCGGCTACTATCGTAGATTTGTGCAGGACTTTGCGAAGATCGCAGCCCCTTTGACACGACTTACTCGTAAGACAGAGAAGTTTGAATGGACGGAGAAATGCGAGAACAGTTTTCAGGAATTAAAGAAAAGGTTGATAACGGCTCCGGTATTGGCATTGCCGGATGGAAAAGGAGATTTTGTGATATATAGTGACGCGTCGCACAAAGGATTAGGATGTGTGCTTATGCAGCACGGTAAAGTTATCGCGTATGCATCGAGACAACTGAAGGAATACGAGGTTAGATATCCTACTCATGACCTTGAGCTCGCGGCAATAGTATTTGCTTTAAAAATTTGGAGGCACTACTTGTATGGAGAGAAGTGCGAGATTTTCACAGACCATAAGAGCCTCAAGTACATATTTACGCAGAAAGAGCTCAACATGCGCCAGAGGAGATGGCTAGAACTAATCAAGGACTATGATTGTGAGATTCTCTATCATCCAGGGAAAGCCAATGTGGTGGCTGATGCCCTTAGTAGAAAGGAAAGACTCAGAATGATAACGACCTCGGAAGAGTTGATAAGGGATTTTGAGAAAATGGAAATAGAGGTAAAGGTAACCGGAACCGGAACTGAAAAGCTTTTTGAGATCTCAATGCAGCCAGAATTATTGGAAAAGATCAGATTGTGCCAAGAGAAAATAATGAATGAAGACAGAAAGTCAATGACTGGAGAGGAGATCCATACTGAGAAAGATGATAAAGGGATAATGAGGTATTCCTACCGAATTTGGGTTCCGAATGTTCAAGAACTTAAAGATGAGATTTTGGATGAAAGCCATAGTTCAAGGTATTCCATTCACCCAGGAAGTACCAAGATGTATAGGGATTTGAAGGAATATTACTGGTGGCCCAACATGAAGAGGGACGTAGCAGAATGGGTGAACAAGTGTTTGACTTGCCAAAGAGTAAAGGCAGAGCACCAGAGACCCAGTGGACTTTTGCGACCCCTGGAGATTCCCGAATGGAAATGGGAACAGATAGCGATGGATTTTGTTGTAGGCTTACCAAGGACGAAAGCCAATCACGACGCCATTTGGGTAATTATAGACCGACTGACAAAGTCAGCTCATTTCATTCCTATCAACGAGAGATACACAGTCAATAGACTGGTGGACATTTACCTTAAGGAAATAGTGACGCGACATGGAGTCCCAGCGTCCATTGTCTCAGACCGAGACCCAAGGTTCAACTCCAGATTTTGGAGGAGCTTTCAGGAATGTGCGGGGACCAAGTTAAATATGAGTACCGCGTACCATCCCCAGACGGATGGACAGAGTGAAAGGACCATCCAGACACTAGAGGATATGTTGAGAGTCTGTGCAATAGACCTTAAAGGAAGTTGGGATGATCACCTGCCGTTGATCGAGTTTTCTTATAACAATAGCTTTCATGCTAGCATCGGGATGCCGCCTTATGAGGCCTTGTACGGAAGAAGGTGTCGATCTCCCTTATACTGGGATGAAGTAGGAGAGCGGAAGATGCTCGGACCCGAAGTGGTCCAAAGGACCAAAGATATAGTGGATCTTATCAGAGGGCGACTTGTAGCAGCCCAAGACAGACAGAAGAAATATGCAGACCTAGCCCGAAAGGACAAGGAATATGAAGTAGGGGACTTAGTACTGTTGAAAGTATCCCCTTGGAAGGGATTAATGAGGTTCGGAAAGAAAGGAAAACTAAGCCCAAGATACATTGGACCTTTTGAGATATTAAGACGGATTGGAAAGTTAGCTTACGAGCTAGCCCTACCCCCTAATTTGCAACAAGTTCATAATGTGTTCCATGTGTCAATGCTAAGGAGGTATCATCGAGATGCCAGGCACATAGTGGAGTACGAGCAGGTGGATATGCAGCCAGATCTAACTTACGTGGAGAAGCCAGTAAGGATTATGGATAAGAAGGAGCAGGTGCTTCGGAACAAGGTGATCAAGCTAGTCAGAGTACTATGGCAGAATCATAATGTGGAAGAATCGACTTGGGAACTAGAGAGCGCAATGCTAGAAAAGTACCCCCAATTGTTTTCTGTTTGATTCCGGGACGGAATCCTTTTAAGGAGGGGAGACTGTAATAACCCCAAAAATTTTTCAACTTTTTGTAACCCTTGTGAATAGTGTTTTAGCTGAATGAGAAAACTTTTCACGCCACACTATGTAGGGGTTCTGTTATGGATATTCTTGGATTTTATTAGTACTATATGAAGTATATAAGTGTATGTAAATATCGTCAGAACCCAATTCCGAACACTTTGGTTTTTTCCCGGAAATCCACAAGATACGGAGAGAATTGAGTATAAGGTAACAGGATAAAAAGGATTTAAATTAAAGGATTATAATAGAGGATCATAAAAAGGAATATAACGTATTGAGAAAGGTTAAGGGAACCTAAGTAATAAGATCCCGGGTATGATCCTTCAAACGATAAACGAGAACGAAAGTTAAGCGAACCGTACAACAGATCAGCGGTCATTAGGCAAACGATTAGGAAGCTAATCAAAGGGTTTAATGGGAGTGATGTCATCCAACCAATAGAAAGGAGACAAGGAAGGGAGGATGACATCATAAGGGTGACATAAGCATGACATGGAAGAAGGGAGGTGTGGTTGATTAAGGACCACACAAATTCAAGGGCAAGGTAGTAATTTGCTAAATCAAAAACAAAACCAAGCCAACCAAGCTAGCAAATCATTTCATCAAAAATCAAAAAAATCAGCCAAGGCATTTGTTCATCACCTAGCTCTCGGCTTTTCACTTTTTTTCAAAGCTAAAATTCTCAAAATCAAGATCCAAGCATCCTTAATTGGTAAGAAAATTCCCTAACCATCTTTATGCTTAGTTATGGCTATATCATGAGTTTAAGCCATTAATTCTTTCTCTAGCTTCTCCATTTAATCAATGAAGAAGACAATGAATAGTGTTTTCAAGTTTTTAACTTGAACTTTTTCTTGTTTTTCTTGAAGATCCAATCTTTCCTAAGGCTTCTCCAAGCTTCTTAAGGCTTCCTAGCTCAACCCACCACTTCAAGGAAGGTATACCATTTTCAAACCCTAGGTTCATATATATTATAAGGTGATTTTGATGAGTAGGATGTTATTGTAGTTGTTGTTATGATTAGAGTTTGAGATTTGGAATGGTAGTGAAATGAAATGGTAATTTTGTGGTTTTGATTTAAAGAAACTTAAGAATGATTAAAGTAAAGTTTAAGCATAAGTATGAATGGTTAAATTGAATTGGTTGGGGTTGTTATGATGTGATAAGGATGGGTGTTTGTTGTGTGTTGGATTTGAGGATGGTTTGTGTTGATTGTGGGTAGTTTAAAAAATGGGAAATCGCGTAAACATAGCCGTCGTAACGGCCGATTTTCTTTGGACTGTTTTTGTGCATAGCATTAGGACCCGAGAACCCCCTGCTAAATTGTGACCACTGCCATGTTTAGATAGCTCATGTTACGAGCTTCGTTTTGATATGTAGTTCGTTCGATTCCGATTTACGGTTTAGGAGAAACGACCGTTTCAAGTAACGGCGTTTCGCGGACGAAACTTTTTCCCTCGCCTTACTTTGAAACATAGGTTAAAGACCAAAAAGGGTTAATTAATGTGTGAAACATTTATGGTAAGTGCGTTAGGCAGTTGGTAAGTCATTCGCGAAGGAATCGCTTTAAAACTCGTAAAGGTTAAGTTATTAAAAATGGTGGAGCCGAGGGTACCCGAGTGACTTAAGCGAATCGGTGAGCGTAAAACTAGCATTAGAGTCTAAGTTAGCTAAAGCATAGATTTACAAGTGATTTTGGGTTTAATTCCAACTTACTTGTTGTTTATAGGTTATCAGACTCGTCCCGAGCCTTTCTCACCCCCAAGTCGCTCAGGCAAGTATTCTATCCGATACACTGTTGTTATGATGTAAATGTATGTATATGCATTATCTTGTGATATTGCATGATTGTTATTTAGCAAATGTTGCGATATATTGTAGCATGTGATATGGTATATATGCATGCCTGTTTCATATTCTTGAAATATATATCTGTTGGTTCAAATGCTTATTCGTTGCATAATACCTATGCTAGAGATAAGCGGTATTTGCGTATACCCTTAGTATAGGGACCCAAAGGTGAAAATATTTTCTAAAACCGGGAGTCGAGGATCCCGAGTAGATTTTGTATATATATGGATATGGATATATATATATATATATTTATTTATATATGGTAATAGTTTTCCAAACTATTAATCGAATAAGGTTTATTCGATAACTTTAAACTTTATTTATTATTGAATATTATTTCGAATATCATTCGAGGGCTTATGACTCTTTTATATTATTTGTTGAATATTATTTGAATATTCATTCGAGGACTTATGACTCCTTTTATTTATTTATTGAATATTATTTGAATATTCATTTGAGGATGTATGACTCCTTTATTTTATTTAATGAATATTATTTATAATATTCATTCGAGGTATTATGACTCAGCGTATTTTATTTATTGAATATTATTTGAATATTCATTTGAGGATCTATGACTCCGATTATTTGCTGAGGTATATTCTTTATTTTATTAAAGAATAAGGTGTAAATAATCAAACTTATTTTCGATTATTCAATTAAAGATAATACTTTCATATAAGTATATCTTTGGTTATTTAATACTCGTTTCAAGTATAAGTTTTAATACTTCTACTTCAATTATTTTTATAAAGATTATTCTTTATGGGAATATTATTTAATTAATAATATTCAGATATTTTCTAATATTCTGGGGACTGATTTACTTCATTAAATCAGCCTTACTCCAAACACTCTTTAAAGTGTTTTCGAGTCTTCAAAATGATTTTTAAAAGTCAGAGCGGATCCCAAAACTCATTTTTATATTTAAGATCTTTCTTTTTAAAGGAGATTTAAATACTCGCTCAAAACCTGGGGAATCCGGCTCTGTGGTGTATTTTATATTCGCAACAAGGTTGCAGATTTGGTAAATGAATTGATTACTTGCCCAACGTTCGGGAAGTAAGCCCCTCTCATTGAGTCGGCATAAGCGACAGGCCGGGGTACGGTCTATTATTGTGTAAGTGGCTCAGTGGGAGTCCATCAAATGCATAAGTGGCTGAGTGGCAGTCCAGCATAGGTCTTAATTATGACCAGGGTGATGACCAGTGGGGAATTCGTCCATCTACTAGTAGAAAAGGTTACTTATTGGTATCTTTGCCTGATCAGCGAGATATCGGGTTTATGCCAAAATTCTTTTCCTTTCCAAAATTCATTGGATGTTTCGAACTCTGTTCATACTTCACATAACAGAGGTTCCAGGAAATGTTTTCGGGATATATATATGTGGATATATATATATATATCAGGACTAAATAAAGTATCTCATAACTTTTTCATTCAATAATATTTCAAAGATTGAATCTATTCAAGTCTTAACTTGTGGTCTCATCTATGGGATGTTTTTCTTAAAACTTATAATACTTTGAACGGTGGCAGTTCAAGTAACTTTATATGACATAAGTGTGATGTAGTATTGGTAACTTCATTCCTTGTTTTTACTTATATCTAGCAAGTAATTATCTTGCATATGATAGAGATGCTATTAAGTATCCATTTAGATACTTATATTATTGTTATCACTATACATATTATCTTGCGAGCTGTAAGGCTCACTCTTGCTTTATGTCTTCATCACACAACAACAGTTAGGAGAGATGGCCAGACTCCAGCAGACCCAGCGCAAGCGCGTGGGAAGCGTCCCGCGTCTTCCCGCTGATATTGTAGCTGCTATAGCTGCAGAGGTAGATCCATTGTAGTTTAGACCATCTACTTTTGAGAATCCAATTATGTATAATTATAACTTGTGGCAGATAATGGCAATTAACTGTAAATTATCAAGTAATCATTTTGGGTTGTAATAATTTTAAATTGTGGATTCAAAGACTTGTACTTATTTCAATTTCATCTCTGAGACTATAACGAGTTGTGGTGTATGTTAGTGTGGAGTCACAGCATGAGGGTATTTATATTAATTAAGTAAAGTGATATTGTGGAAAGAAAGACCGTGACAACCCGGATTCCCGACCCCGGATCTGGGGGTGTTACATAACTGGAAATCAACACTTATACTGAAGACAGAACTTAAGATATCAGAACTTAACTTATCAAAACTTAAGGTTCAGAAGATATTTATCAGGTGATAATATCAGGACTTAAGATGACTTTCAGATAAGGCAGGCGGCTAATTGAAAAGAAAGAAGATCGAGACTAAGACATAAAGAATTTTGCATGAAGAAGGAATTCTATGAAGAATAGAATACTTGGAAGAAAAGATAACTAGTTGATATATTTTAGGAAGCAAGATTATATTCCATATCAATTAGAAGATTATCTTGTAACTGTGTAGTATACAAACACAGGCATA
Organism: Apium graveolens; assembly: GCF_009905375.1. Lineage (NCBI taxonomy): Eukaryota > Viridiplantae > Streptophyta > Magnoliopsida > Apiales > Apiaceae > Apium > Apium graveolens. The sequence goes on from NC_133655.1 coordinate 250,117,618, forward strand.
GAGTTTATACTATAAGTATTACGATTATCGAAGTTATTATTCTTTGTAACTCAAGAAACTCTCGTGATAATTTGTTCATCAATGAGAGAGGACAGTTCCATATTGTAACAGAGTTTATTGTGTTGAATAAAATCTGTATTATGTTACTTAAGTTCTTATATTCGATTTGATTGTGCTAAACACTGTATTCAACCCCCTTCTATAATGTGTGTGACCTAACAAGTGGTATCAGAGCCTTCTGTTAACACACAAATAGTTTAAGATCCAAAATAAATCATGTCTGAAGAAGAAACTCCAACCAAGCCCACCAAAACTGAAGAACCTCCAAAAATTGTAACTCATAGTCGATATGAGACTATAAGAGTTCCCATGTTAAAACCTTCTGAGTATTCCATATGGAAAGTGAAGATGGCTATGTTTCTGGAAGCTAAAGATCCGGAATATCTCAACAGGATTTATGAAGGACCACATATTCCAATCAAACTCTCTGTGGAAGTTGCAGGACAGCCAGCAAAGTCTGTACCAAAGGAGAAAAGTGATTACACTGCTGAAGATATCTCATCGATTGCAAAGGATGCAAAGGTAAGACACTTGCTGCATAGTGCCATTGATAATGTCATGTCAAACAGGGTAATTAACTACAAGACTGCAAAAGAGATATGGGATGCTTTGGAAACAAGGTGTTAGGGAACTGATTCAATCAAGAAGAATAGGAAGACAATACTCACTCAAGAGTATGAGCACTTTGACTCAAAGCCTGATGAGTCAATAACTGATTTATATGACAGATTTGTCAAACTCTTGAATGATTTGTCACTAGTTGACAAAGAGTATGATATTGAAGATTCAAATCTTAAGTTCCTGTTAGCTCTTCCTGAAAGATGGGATTTGAAGGCCACAATAATAAGAGACAGCTATAATCTTGATGAAACAACTCTTGATGAAATTTATGGTATGCTCAAGACTCATGAACTTGAGATGGAACAAAGAAGCAAGAGGAATGGAAGAAAGTCAAGAATAGTTGCCTTTGTGGATGAGGAGGAAAGTCCCAAAGTAGATGCTTCAAGAAAAGGCAAGGAAAAAGCTCTCATCACAAAGTCTGATACTGAGTCATCAAGTTCTGATAGTGATGATGACTCAGAAACTGAAAGTATACTTGAGATGGACCATGATGAGGAGGTGATGAAGCTGTGTGCTCTTATGGTGAAAGGAATCACAAATATTGCATACATGAAATTTAGAAGAGGAAAGAAGTTTTCCAGGAAAGGTGCAAGTTCTGAAAAGAAAGGTTTCAGAAATTCTGAAGGCAAAGGAGGAAAGTCTGACAGAGGAGATTACTTAAATGTTAAATGCTACAACTGTGGTGAGAAATGCCATATATCTCCAGATTGCAGAAAAGGGAAAAGTGATAAAGGCAAGGCTCTTGTCACAAAGAAAAAAAGCTGGTCAGATGCTTTAAATTCTGAGAATGAGGAAAACTATGCCTTGATGGCAAATGCTGATAGCAGTTCTGATACTGCTGACTTAAAGGTACCTCAAAAACTTATGCCTTTCATACTGATGATATTACTGAGTTAAGAAGATATCTTAAAACCATGTTCATTAGTTATAAAGATCAAACTTTAACATGCGAAAGATTAACTTCTGAAAATCTTGCTTATAATAAGAGAAATAATTATTTAGAAAAAGAGTTAGTCATGTTCCATCAAACTCAAAAAGATAGAGATGATGCCTTTTATGTTAAGGATGAAGTGTAAAAAATGAATGAATCTCTAAAAACTGAGTTAGAAAAGGAAAGAGAGATTATCAGGACTTGGACTAACTCTGGTAAAGCAACTCAGGATATTCTTAGTAGTGGAAACTGGAAAGAGGGCTTAGGTTATGGAGATGGTAAGAACAGTAAGGGAACTGTAGAAACTGAGCCTATAGTTGTTAAATAAAAACCAAAGGTAAATCCTGTTAAGTTTCTAATTGCAAAGTCTGATATTGATAAATCAGAAGTTAAGGAGAAAGTAACTTTTGACAAACCTAAACAGGATAAGCCAACTGAAGTTAACATAGGCTTAATGACAAAGAAGCAGCTTAAGCATAAGCTGAAAGATGTTAAGAATGTAAACAAGGTAAAGTCACCTAGGAAAAATAGGAATGGAAAGGAAGGTGTGAACAAAAGTAACAATTATAAGCCTTGTTAGGAATATATGTGCATTAGTTTGATGATATGTTTAACAAAACACTTAAGTAGAAATCTAGTGTTTGTAGCCTCAACGGATAAGACCATTTTGGCTATCCGTTGATGGTGTAGCTTTACTTAGAAATAAGTCTAGTGTTGTAGCACATTTCAGTCTCTGAATTTGAGATATAATTCTTAAATGTTGAGGGAAATTATAAGTCATGTTGACTACTAGAGGATATGCAGATAGGAAGGCCAATTATAAATATTTTATGCCTTGTAATTTTGTATAAATGAAATGGTGTCAACGGATAACTTAAAGACCTTCAACGGATGAGAAACAAAGCTTCAACGGATGTCTCTAAAGCTTCAACGGATAACATCCTTCAACGGATGAGTGCATCAACGGATAAAGCCATCAACGGATGAAGGCTTCAACGGATGTTCTGTTAAATAGCAGTTGACAAGTGGTAGTTGTACCTACAAACAGAGGCACATGGGTTGACAGAGACAACTGAGATGTGGTAGCCTATTTCAGGAACATCAGAAAAAGCAGCCGTTCTACTCTAGCATAAAGAGGCAATAGTCAACAATGCACTGGAGTAAAATGGAGAAGAAACAAGTGGAGAACTTATTTTATTATTGTACTTTTTATCTTTGTCTTCACTTGTAAACTTGGTGATATATAAACCAAGTAGCAGCTAGTAATTAGATAAGAATTTTTCCAGAGCTGTTTAGAAAAATCTTGAGAGAAAAATTATCTAGTTTGTACTAGGACGCAGCTGTGATCAACTTCTTGAATCACAGATTTTCTGAAATACCATCTCTGGTGGAACAACAATCCACCAGAAAAGTTTTTAAGGTCTGTTGTGTTCTTTACATTAGTGTTTGAATATATATCTGTCTGTATTAGCTTAAAGCAATTCATACACTTGTTTATCTTAAACACATAGCCTTTGAAACTGCTCAAAACTTGAAAAAGTTTTGAGATTTACATTCAACCCCCCTTCTGTAAATCTCATTGTTAGTTCATTAGGAATAACAATTGGTATCAGAGCGAGCTCTTGACACACAAAGAGTTTAAAGATCTTGGAAACTAACAAAGATGAGTAAGAAGGATATTGGAGTAAAAATCCCAGTTCTTGACAAAGACAGTTATCAGCATTGGAAGGTGAAAATGCACCTTCATCTACTCTCCCAAGATGAAGGTTATGTAAACTGCATTGAGAATGGTCCTCACATTCCCCATAAAGTAGCCACAGTTGCTACAGCCACAATCGCTGTTGGTCAATCCATTCCAAAACCTAGAGCAGAATGGACAATGGAAGACACAGAAGAAGTCCACAAGGATAAGAAGGCTATGAACATTTTGTTTAATGGTCTTGACAAGGATATGTTTGATAATGTGATAAATTGCACAACTGCCAAAGAGGTTTGGGACACAGTTCAGCTACTGTGTGAAGGTACAGAACAAGTAAAAGAAAACAAAATGCAGCTTCTCATTCAACAGTATGAGCTTCAAAATGAATCTTTAAATGACACATTCAATAGATTCCAAAAGCTGTTGAATGGACTGAAGCTGTATGGTAGAGTGTACCAGGTGAAGGATTCAAATCTTAAATTTTTAAGATCCTTGCCAAAGGAATGGAAACCCATGACTGTCTCCTTGAGAAACTCTCAAGATTATAAGGACTTCACTCTTGAAAGATTATATGGAATCTTGAAGACTTATGAACTAGAGCTGGAACATGATGAGGTATTGGAGAAGGGAAGAAAGAAAGGAGGTTCAGTTGCCTTGGTAGCTGAAAATGAGAAAGAATGCAGACAAGAAACTGTGAGATCTACATCAAACTCCAAAGATGGCACAAGCAAATCAGAATCAAGCAAGGGTAAGGAGCAAGTTGCTGAGAATGAAGACAACTCCAGCCAAGATGACTCTGATGGTATTGATGAGCATCTTGCATTTCTGTCCAGAAGATTTGCAAAGATGAAATTTAGGAAAAACACTAGAGCCACTAAACCTCATAAGAACATGGTGGACAAATCCAAGTTCAAGTGTTTCAATTGTGGTATAAGTGGACACTTTGCAAGTGAGTGCAGAAAGCCAACTTCTGAAAAGAAGAAATTTGACCAAGTAGATTACAAAAAGAAATATTTTGATCTGCTCAAGCAAAAGGAGAGGGCTTTCATTACTCAAGAAAAAGACTGGGCAGCTGATGGAGAAGAAGAGGATGAAGATGTGGAATATGTCAACTTGGCTCTCATGGGTGATTCTGAGGAAAATGAAGTTAGTTCATCAAGCAACCAGGTAATCACTACTGATTTAACACAGCTTACTAAAGAAGAGTGCAATGATGCTTTTAATGATATGTCTACTGAACTGTATCATTTGCGTGTGTCTCTTAAATCTCTTGCTAAAGAAAATAGTAGGATTAAAGAGAACAATTTGTTTTTAAGTGATAGAAATGCTGTGTTAGAAGATAAGTTGATTGACCTAGAGAAAACTAAGCTATATTGTATATCTGTTGAAAATGAACTAGCTGAATCTGTTAAGAAAGTAGAAATACTTTCTAATCAATTAGAGAGAGAGCAAGAGGTGATTAAAGCCTGGAAGACATCTAGGGATGTTAGTGCTCAAATTGCCAAGGTCCAAGGAATTGAATCATTCTGTGAGACTGCCTGGGATAAAAACAAAAAGAAAATGGAATTAATTGATGGGCTGTCAACGGATGTGGAATCAACGAATGATGAAAGTTATCCGTTGAAGGAAGAAAAGGAGCATCCGTTGAAGGTTCCTCAGTTAAAACAGGCAGATGTTTCTAAAAGTGAAAATCTAAAGAAACTCAATAAAAAGTTTGGTTCAACTTCCAAGAACTTTGTCAAAGAAGAAGCAAGCACATCCAAAGATTTCAGTAAGGTGAATATAGGACACATGACCTTAGAACAGTTAAAGAATAGGCTCAAAGTGGTTGAGGATAAAAAGGAAACTAAAAGGAAATCTAATAGAAATGGGAAGGTAGGGGTTAACAAATATAACAATTACACACCTGATAAGTATGCTCCTAGAAAAAGTTGTGTGCATTGTAGTTATTTTTAATCATCTATCTGCTAATTGCAAATCTATTAAGAAAACTCCCATTCCTGTACCCTCTTCCATGCCTAATATGTCTGCATCACCTCTGCATGCTATGCCTGTTATGTCTCAACAGAATCCTTATGCACATTTTGCAAACATGCCATATTTTAATAATCCTTATCTTGCTGCATTTAGTATGCCTCAAATGCCATACAATATGCCAATATGGAATAACATGCTTGCACAATCCATGCCTTATCAAATTCCAAATGTGCTAAATGATTCTGTGACTAACCCTACACCTCAACCAACTACATCTAAGATCAAGGTTGACTCAAAGTTACCTAAGTCTAAAGATGCAGGAGGAATGAAGTCTAGGAGAAAGGCTAACAAGAATGGACCCAAGGAAACTTGGGTACCAAAATCAACTTGATTAATTTTATGGTGTGCAGGGAAAAAGAAGAAATCTATGGTACTTGGACAGTGGCTGTTCAAGACACATGACAGGAGATTTCTCCCTGCTCACAGAGTTTAAGGAGAGAGCTGGCCCTAGCATAACCTTTGGAGATTACTCAAAGGGTTTACTATGGGATATGGCTTGATTTCAACAAGGAATGTCATAATTGATGAAGTTGCATTAGTTGATGGTCTCAAGCACAACTTACTGAGCATCAGTCAACTATGTGATAGAGGGAATACAATTTCCTTTAATTCAGAAGCCTGTGTTGTCACCAGTAAGAAAGACAACAAAGTGGTTCTAACTGGAGTTAGAAAAGGAAATGTGTACATAGCTGACTTCAACTCTACAGATGCAGAATCTATTACTTGTCTCTTTAGCAAAACAAGTTCAGCTGAAAGTTGGCTATGGCACAAGAAGCTATCCCATTTGAATTTCAAGACAATGAATGATCTAGTCAAAAAGGACTTAGTTAGAGGAATTCCTCTTGTTGAATTCTCAAGGGATGGTTTGTGTGATGCTTGTCAGAAAGGCAAACAAAGGAAAGCATCATTCAAAAAGAAGCTTGAAACAACAATTAATGAACCATTACAGCTGCTACATATGGATTTGTTTGGACCAGTCAATGTATTGTCAATTGCAAGAAAAAGATATTGCTTGGTGATTGTAGATGATTTCTCAAAGTTTTCATGGGTCTATTTTCTTGGATCAAAGGATGAAGCAAGTGGAATCATTATCAATCACATCAGGCAAGTCAATAATCATCCTGACTTGAAAGTTAGGAATATCAGGAGTGACAATGGAACCGAGTTCAAGAATTTGACAATGAGGCTGTTCTGTGAAGAAAATGGAATCATGCATGAGTTCTCAGCTCCAAGAACACCTCAGCAAAATGGGGTAGCTGAAAGAAAGAACGGATCTTTAATTGAGGCTGCTAGAACAATGCTTGAAGAATCGAAGTTACCAACATATTTCTGGGCTGAAGCTGTTAATTGTGCCTGCTACACTCAGAATATTTCTTTGATCAATCAAGCTAAAGGAATGACTCCTTATCAGTTGTTCAAGAGAAGAAAACCAACTCTAAACTTTCTTCATGTCTTTGGATGTAAATGCTTTATACTGAGAAATCAATCTGACCATAAAGGGAAGTTTGATGCAAAGGCTGATGAAGGGATATTTATTGGTTACTCAGCTGGAAAATCTTATAGGGTCTACAATCTAAGAACCAACATTGTTATGGAATCTGTGCATGTTGTGTTTGATGTTAAAAAGATTGATGGACTAACAGATGAGGGACACCATGAAAGACTCAAATTTGACAACATTGAGATATATTATGATGATAGTGAAGAGGAGGTTGATGGAAATGACACTTCAAAAGGGATTCAAGATATGCCCTTGGATAATGCACAGAATTCTGCATCCGTTGAAAGAGGCAATGCAGTATCCGTTGAAAGACATAGTGCATCATCCGTTAAAGTACATAATGAAGCATCCGTTGATCATAGTTCATCAACGGATAATCGATTTACATCATCAGTTGATAGAACTCCAAGTTCCCTGCAAAGGACCAACAACTCAGGGGGAGTTTCAACTGATCAACACTCTGTCTCACATCACGACAATACTGAGGCCACCTCATCTAGAGCACATCTTCCACCTCAAAGGAAATGGACCAAGAATCATCCCTTTGAACTGATCATTGGTGATGCATCGTCTAAAGTGCAAACAAGAAGAGCTACTCAAAATGAATGTATGTATAGTAGTTTTCTATCTCAGGAGGAACCTAAGAAAGTGGAAGAAGCCTTAATGGATCCAGATTGGATATTAGTTATGCAGGAAGAGCTGAACCAATTTGAGAGAAACAAAGTTTGGAAGCTGGTACCCAAGCCAAAGAACAAGAGTTCCATTGACACAAAATGGGTATTCAGAAACAAGATGGATGAAAATGGCATTGTCATAAGGAATAAAGCCAGATTGGTTGCTAAAGGCTATTCTCAACAAGAGGGAATAGATTTTGATGAAACATTTACTCCAGTTGCAAGACTTGAAGCCATCAGAATCTTTCTAGCCTATGCAGCTAATGCCAATTTCAAAGTCTATCAGATGGATGTCAAGAGTGCATTTCTAAATGGGGAATTGGAGGAAGAAGTTTATGTAAGCCAACCTCCAGGTTTTGAAGATCAAAATTTTCCAGACCATGTGTATTATCTGTTGAAAGCACTCTATGGACTAAAGCAAGCACCTAGAGCCTGGTATGAGACTTTGTCAAAGTTCCTTCTAGATAATCATTTCACAAGAGGTATTGTTGACAAAACTCTCTTCTTTAGAAATGTTAATGGCTCTAAGATACTTGTACAAATTTATGTAGATGATATTATATTTGGATCCACAGATGATAAGCTTTGTAAAAAGTTTGCTAAATTAATGCAAAGTAAATATGAAATGAGCATGATGGGAGAGCTAACTTACTTTCTTGGGTTACAAGTTAAACAAGTTAGTGGTGGAATTTTCATTAGTCAAACTAAATATATTTATGATCTTTTAAAGAAGTTTGACTTAATGGATTGTTCACCTGCAAAAACTCCCATGGCCATTGCCACTAAGCTTGAATTAAACAAGGCTGAAAAGTCTGTGGATATTACAAGTTATAGAGGCATGGTTGGCTCACTTTTATATTTAACTGCTAGTAGACCTGATATAATGTTTTCTACATGTCTCTGTGCTAGATTTCAAGCTGACCCTAAAGAATCTCACTTAGTGGCTATTAAAAGAATTTTCAGATATCTCAAGGGAACTCCAAATCTAGGAATTTGGTACCCTAGAGATTCTGGTTTTGATCTAATTGGCTACTCAGATGCAGATTATGCAGGTTGCAAAATAGACAGGAAAAGCACAACAGGCACCTGTCAATTTCTAGGGAACAAGCTTGTATCATGGTTCAGCAAGAAGCAGAATTCTGTTTCCACATCAACAGCTGAAGCTGAGTACATTGCAGCTGGTAGTTGCTGTGCACAAATACTATGGATAAGGAACCAGTTATTTGACTATGGTATGACTGTTGACAAAATTCCAATATTTTGTGACAACACAAGTGCCATTGCCATTACTGAAAATCCAGTGCAGCACTCAAGAACCAAGCACATTGATATCAAGTACCACTTCATTAGGGAACATGTGATGAACGGTACAGTGGAACTTCATTTTGTTCCAAGTGAACAACAAATTACAGACATATTTACCAAGCCACTTGATGAATCAACATTCACAAGATTGGTAAGTGAGCTAGGTATGCTTAATTACTCTTAAAATTCATGTCCTTATTGCAATTTGTATTGAAGCCTGAAATGTATTAGCTGCTAGAACAAATTTGATTTTTAACACAGATCATTCCATCAACGGATATTCCCTATCCGTTGAAAGTCAAAATTGTTCTGTCAACGGATGTTCATTATCCGTTGAAAGACATATACATTTCTGGAATTTTTATCCGTCAACGGATAAAACTGAAGTGCTCTTCAACGGATGACAGTTTACCTTATCCGTTGAAATATTACATCAGTCGATTCAGGTGTTTCACAGCCGTTGATTCTATTGTATTAACCGTTGATACTCATACATACAGCTGTATGTATTTGTTTTAAAGGTAGTTTTTAGAATACTTACAGTTTATTCTTAAACGGCTGAAATTCACTTACATATATTTATTGTTTAATCTTTTATTTATGCTTTTTAATTTGAGAAAGTATATAAGCCCTTCTGATTTTTCATTTTTAGTTTACGCTTTCTTGAAATTTCAAAGCTTTTACCATTTTCTCTCTGCAAAACCTTCAAGTTATTCTCTGCAATTTCTACTCACAACAATGGCACCAGTAGTAAAGATTATGTCTCAATCTGGATTCATCTATGAGAAGAACACTTTCATAGCTTTGGTAGAAAAGAATGAAGCCCACTCCGATTATCACAAAATGATGGACTTCATCAAAAACTGTAAACTTAGCTATGCAATGCTGGAAGCCCCAACGATTTACTGTGAAGTAGTTGAGGAGATTTGGACAACTGCTGAGTTCAACTCAATAGATATGACTATCTCCTTCACTCTCAAAGGTAAAAATCACTGTGTTAACTGTGATGATTTACTAGCATGTTTTAAATTACCTGAGAACAATGCCATGACACCATACACTGATAATGATGTATCCAGCATGTTAGATTCCATAGGTTATTCTCTTAACTCTGCTAGTTTAGGGAGTATTAAAAGAAAAGGCCTTAGGAAAGAATGGAGTTTTCTTGGGGATGCCTTTATCAAGGTTTTCTCTGGGAAAATTAGCAATTTTGATGCCATAACTTCATCTCTTGTTAATATGCTCTATATGCTTGTTTCTGATAGGTATTTTAATTTTAGCAACTATGTTATGCTAGAATTGGGTACTAGATTAGGTAACAAAGCTAATAGATCTAATAACATCTATTATGCTAGATTCTTTATGTTATTGGCTAACCATGTTGCTGAAGGTTTGGTCATAACCAATGAGAATAATAAACTCAAGTGCTGGGCACAAGAGAAAAGAGTTCTTGCAGATTTATTGAGAATGGATCTCAACAGCAGTGTGCCATTGGTATATTTACCAATCATGAATGCACCTCAGGTAAGTGAGGTAATTGCTTCTACAACTCCTACTTCTTCCAACCCCTCTATTTCTTTATCTTCTAGTGTGGCCATTGAATCTGTGACAATGCCCCAACAGATTCCTACCAAGGTCACCAAAACTAAACTTTCAAAATCAAAGACAAAGAAAACTACCTCTGTTGTTTCTCAAAAGACAACAGTTGTAACATCTACCATTAACCCTGAGGGGAGTGAACAGGGTGTGAGTGGTGAGGGGAGGGGTGAACATCAAAGAAACCCCCAGGATAAGGAAGGAGAGATAAGTGCTTCCCAAGCTAGCCAAGCCACAGTTTCTCAAAAAGCTGTGGTGGTTGAAAAGGTTACTAGCATATCCCTAGCTGCATCCTCCCAAAAGGATGTAACTATTGAAAATAGTTCCCAACCAGGAACACAGAACAAACGAGGGAGGGACACTAAAGCCAAACACTCACCAACAAAAGCCTTTATTAGAAGAAAGAGAGCAAGAACCCAATCTTCTACACAGGGTGCACACACTGCACAGATACATCCATCTGTATCTATGCCTTCTCAAACTCAGTTTGATGTGGCTCCAACAAATGTGGAGTCACAGCCTCATTCTCTCACAATTAACACACATCAATCACCACACACTTCTTCACCATCTCTAGATGTGGATATGTTATTCCCATCAATTCCTGATTCTCCCTCTTTACAACTCAGGGAGGAGCCCCACTCAAATACAGGTGATCATCATCTTTTAGATGATTTGTTGGATCACCCGCAAATTCTTTCAGATGTAATTGAAGGATCTGTGTCACCAAAACTCATATCAATCTACACAGATTCAACAGTTATATCACTTTCAATTTCTACTTCTTTTCCTTCTTCAACGGATATCACTCATCCGTTGACAAGTGGTTGTTCTTCAACGGATAAGCTTAACAGCAGTTATCCGTTGATACCATCAGTTTCACCTTCAACGGCTATTCTGCATCCGTTGATAGTCTCTACACACATAACTGAAACAATTCCAAGTGTAGAAGACTTGATTACTGTACAATCACTTCTAGGACTGAGGGAAGGGAGTGACAATTTGAGTGAGAGGCTGGGTTGCTCCCAGGCAAAAGGAGAGATTGAGAGCTCAAATATGCATGCTATTTCTTCCAGCATGGCAAAAGTAAGTGAGAGGAGTACCACCTTAGTAGGTGAAGGTGAGGGAGTGAGTTGTATGAGCCAGGGGGAGCCCCTGATGCAAGAACATAGAGAAAATGAGAGAAAGGCAGGTACAGCAGATATATGGATGGATCCAGCCATTGCTAGTGAGTCAATGATTGTGAATGATGCTGAAAAGGAAAGACAATTTCAGCAACATTACAAAGCTGTAATTGATAACATTTCCTTGGATGCTAACACTTTTACTCATCCTGTTTTAGCCTATCAATTGTTGGCTGCACAGGGCAATATGGAGGCAGAAAAGACACTACATCTAGTACATACAACATTATCTCTTCAAAGGGACAAAGCTGCTATTAACAAGATGCCTTCAAAAGCTGGTGAGTCATCTGAAGAATTTGGAGTAAATTCTGATGATGATGACTTTGTTTCTTCTGATGGAAGCATGAACTTAGGGGGAGATGAAGGCCCTAGTTCGATTCCAAATCTACCTGAATGGGCCTTAACAAAGGAGTATACAACAGGGCAATTCAATGTCTCCTTAGTCAAACAAATCATTACTATCCAACAGGCCATTCAGAAAACTTCTCATGCTGGTACAAAGGCTATCCTTATAGCTCACTTGGACTCACTGCATCTCATGAAGTTGCAGCAAGTAAGACAGAATCTGAGTGTGGATGAACTCATAAATGATATTGCTGACTTGAAATCCTACAATTCTGAAAAATTGGATTCAGTCATGCCCTATGGTACAATGAAGGACATTTTGTTGAGATTGAAAAAGGAATCACATACTGAAAAGAGGCTGGCCAAATTAGAAGACAGAGTTCAAGTTATTGAAGATTCTGTGGCCACCATTCTTCACAACCAACAATCTCAAACAAATCTACTTATGCAGCTGGCAAAAGCACAGGGCTTGACCCCTCTCCTTGATGATAACAAAAAGGGGGAGAGTAAAAGGGAAGGGGAAGGAGAGCCATCTACAAAAATCCAAATATCTAAAGTGCTAGTTCCTGCCATCACTACTTCTCCAATCATTCAAATCAAAGGAAAGCCTGATGGAATTGATTTAATCCAGCTAGCAGCAGCTGAAATTCAAGTGAAAGAGCAAAGGAGGAGAATTGATGAAAGGATGCAACAGTTGTTTGGCTCTACACAAGATAAATCAATATCTGTGAAACATAGCACAAAGGTTGAACCAATCAATATGGAGCACAAGCCAGAAAGGAGAAATAAGGTTGGAGAGACTTCTTTCAAGAATCTAAAACCTATGGTTCTCAAGCCCAACACTAGATCCAGCAAGGACTCCACAAAGAACCCTCTAGACTTTGCTCAGATGAAAGAAGTGGACTTTCCTCTTCCAAAGCCTGATGAAGACAAAGTTTTGGGTACTAGCATCATAAAACACAAGGAGACCATGGATGAGGCAGTAAGGAGAAACATGGCTATTATCTTTAGAGAGGGAAAGAGCATATGTGTGATGCAAGGACATCCCAAATTCTCAATAGCCAAGAGGGAAGAAACCAATAGGTTAAAGAAAGAAGCTGAAAAACTCAAGACTGACAAAAGAGCACAAGCAAAGCTTGAACAAAAGCTAAAGTCAAGTCCAGTTGAAAATGAGAAAGGAATTGAAGTCAGGGGTGAAGACAAGATTGCAAACTTAGATGAGGTTTTAGGGAGTATATTTGGTGAAAGTATGGAGGAAAAAGAGGAATGGCAGAAGGGAAACAGAAGAAAGGCCAAGGCACATAGAAGGAGTGAAGGCAACACTGAAGAAACTAAATCTCTACCTTCCATACCTGAACCCTTTGTTGCTGATCCCACTATAAACATCCATGGTGAACCAATCATCCCAAAAAAGGAACCTATTGATTGGGACACCATCAATTTGCCTACCTTTTTAACCACTATTCCACTACCAAAGAAACAGAAAAGAAAATCCAAATCTACACTTCCCCTAAACTCTAAGAAATTCACTCAAAAATATAAACCTAACCCTAAGCCACCCATTTCTAAAGATGATTATGTTCACATCTGTGACATAAAAGAAATTTCAGACATTGAACTCTATCTGGATGAGCTGGAGGATGTAAGGGGAATTTCTGCCTACAGACAGCTACCAGAGAGATTGGTGTTCAGATACAAAGGAGCTGGGGAAAGAACATGGCCTCTCTACAGGATTCTGAATGAAGGCTACTCTACCTTGATCAGAGTCTTTTCAGCCATACAAAAGGATTTTGGCTTTACCAGGACTGCCAAGACTGAAATTCTCAACAAGATTGCCAACATAAGGAAAACTTGGAGGGAGCCCAATGCTTTGCCCAGAACCTTACTCATTCAAGAAAGGGGAACTTCAATTCACAAATCACCTCATTGGTTGATGGAATTCAGAGATGATAAATGAGTCAGAAGATTTTTCAGACTTGAAGACCAACTCAAGATTGCCAGCAATGAAACTCTCAAAGAAATGCAATCTAAGTTGGATATCAGTGATGAAGATGAAGCTGAATTCTTCAGACAACTCCAACTCCAAATTGAGGAAAATGACAAAGTGCTAGGAAAGAAAACCAGGGAACAAAGAAGAAAAATATGATTTGCTCAGGCTAGAGGAGCACCCTTGGAAATACTGTAAATCTTCAATTACCTTCTAGTACATACACTTTTGCAGCACTTTTAAATTTCTACTTAGTTTCAGTTCATATATTTGTTAAGTGTTTTGTTATCATCAAGTTAACCTTGAATTTATGTCTATAATTCTTATAGACATAAATAGGGGGAGATTGTTAGGAATATATGTGCATTAGTTTGATGATATGTTTAACAAAACACTTAAGTAGAAATCTAGTGTTTGTAGCCTCAACGGATAAGACCATTTTGGCTATCCGTTGATGGTGTAGCTTTACTTAGAAATAAGTCTAGTGTTGTAGCACATTTCAGTCTCTGAATTTGAGATATAATTCTTAAATGTTGAGGGAAATTATAAGTCATGTTGACTACTAGAGGATATGCAGATAGGAAGGCCAATTGTAAATATTTCATGCCTTGTAATTTTGTATAAATGAAATGGTGTCAACGGATAACTTAAAGACCTTCAACGGATGAGAAACAAAGCTTCAACGGATGTCTCTAAAGCTTCAACGGATAACATCCTTCAACGGATGAGTGCATCAACGGATAAAGCCATCAACGGATGAAGGCTTCAACGGATGTTCTGTTAAATAGCAGTTGACAAGTGGTAGTTGTACCTACAAACAGAGGCACATGGGTTGACAGAGACAACTGAGATGTGGTAGCCTATTTCAGGAACATCAGAAAAAGCAGCCGTTCTACTCTAGCATAAAGAGGCAATAGTCAACAATGCACTGGAGTAAAATGGAGAAGAAACAAGTGGAGAACTTATTTTATTATTGTACTTTTTATCTTTGTCTTCACTTGTAAACTTGGTGATATATAAACCAAGTAGCAGCTAGTAATTAGATAAGAATTTTTCCAGAGCTGTTTAGAAAAATCTTGAGAGAAAAATTATCTAGTTTGTACTAGGACGCAGCTGTGATCAACTTCTTGAATCACAGATTTTCTGAAATACCATCTCTGGTGGAACAACAATCCACCAGAAAAGTTTTTAAGGTCTGTTGTGTTCTTTACATTAGTGTTTGAATATATATATCTGTCTGTATTAGCTTAAAGCAATTCATACACTTGTTTATCTTAAACACATAGCCTTTGAAACTGCTCAAAACTTGAAAAAGTTTTGAGATTTACATTCAACCCCCCTTCTGTAAATCTCATTGTTAGTTCATTAGGAATAACAAGCCTGTTCCTAATGCTCCTAGAAAAACATGTCATATATATGGAAATTCTAACAATCTGGCTTCTTTTTGCAGGAAGAATAAGAATATAAACTCCTTACCTTCAAAATCAGGAGTTAAGAGTCAGTCTGTTATATATAAGCCAAAAAATCCTTGTTTTTATTGTGGTAGTTTATGGCATTCCATTTATACTTGTAAGGAATATCATAGTTTGTACTATGATTATTATCAAATAAAACCTTCTGTAAAGAAAGTTAGCATTATTCCTTCTAGTATAAGTTCTGATGCAAAGTCTGATATTGCAAATTCTGATAAGAAAAATGTTAACATAAACTCTGATGCTAAATCCGCTGCAAATGTTAACAAACTTAAAAGGCCAAAGGATCCAAGCAAGTCTGGGTTCTTAAAACTAATCATTAGTGGTCTTTATGATTGCAGGGCAACAGGAAGAACATCCTAGTTCTGGACAGTGGATGTTCAGGACATATGACTGAAAATAGAGCCCTGCTATCAGACTTTGTGGAGAAAGCTGGCCCATGAGTTTCTTATGGAGATGGCAATATTGGAAAAACTCTGGGATATGGCAATATCAATCTTGGGAATGTCATCATTGAAAAAGTAGCTATGGTCTCAGGACTTAAACACAATCTGCTGAGTGTGAGTCAAATTTATGACAGAGGTTATCATGTGGATTTCTTTGAAGAACACTGTGAAGTTGTAAGCAAATCTACAGGCAAAGTTGTTCTGAAAGGATACAGGCATGGTAACATTTATGAAGCCAAGCTTTCAACAAGTATCGATGGTTCTGCAATCTGTCTGTTAAGTAGGGCATCAATTGAAGAAAGCTGGGATTGGCACAAAAAACTCTCTCATTTAAATTTCAAAAATATAAATGAACTAGTCAAGAAAGATCTTGTGAGAGGATTGCCAAAATGAAGGGTTTTTAGCACATAAATACAACGAAAACGTAAATTTAAATCTTAAAAAAAAAAACCGAAACCCTCCGCAGGATCCATGCAAAAAATAATATTTAATTCGTAGTTCAGTATGTTTACCTTAAGAAGCTTTACGTTAATGGAAAGATGGAGGTCTTTAATAGAGATCCAAGAACGATGAACGGAAATCCCTAGCAGCTGCTCCTCAAGTGTGAAGCACTCCACCGGTATCCACCAAGAGTACAATGTGATGGAGGAGGAAGAGGTTGAGAGAATTAGTTGTCTCCCTCTTGTTCTACTTTAGAATTAGGGTTAATTATTTGGGGTTGAGGCAAATAAGGTTTATAATAGTATATTTATAGGCAAAATTTTCAGCTGAAAATTTTCCATAAAATATTATTATTATTAATCCTTTAATTTAATTATTCTTATTAACCAATTAACTAATAATTAAAATACCTTTTAATCATTAATCCCTTTTCTAAACACTTTAGAAAAATAATTCTCTCACTTGATTTAATTTCCAAAATTAAATTCTTAATTAATAATATTAAGAATTAATTAAATCTCATTTAATCAATTATTAAATCTGCTAATTAATTATTTATTTCATAAATAAATAATTACCAGCCATTATTAATTAATTCCTCCACCATTAAATCATTCTCTTTTATGGTGTGACCTTGTAGGTTCAATATTAAGCCGGTAGTAGAAATAAATAATAATAAAACTATTTTATCATTATTTATATAAATTCTCTAATTTATTAAATATGATTAATTAATAAATTAATCATATTTATTCTACATCGTGAGGGATACTTCTCAGTATATCGCGACTATCCGGATAATACGAATTCACTGCTTAGAATACCAAGAACCTATTCAGAGAGTAGTTACCGTACAATCAATTCCTTCTACCCTGCAATGTCACGATTAAATAAAAGGCATGGAACTTGTGTCAAACCTATCTTATTTAATCATTTGCTTTCCCATTCACTATGCTTAGTTCTATTTAATGTAAATTAGAAACTCCTTTCTAATTTCATTCACTCTGGCCAGAGATTCCTGAACTAGCATAAGTGGATCAGCATTGAACATTATCTTCCTTCACTGTAAGGGGTAGATCCTTTATTGATTATACACTATCTTCATGTACAAATTCCTATACCCAGTAGAGCCCTTATAATTGTCCTGGAGACCAGGAACTAAACCAAAGCATAGTTCAGTGTACACAAGATGACTATGATGACCTCAAATCTAAGGATACTTGTACAACTATCACTATATGAACAACTGCTAACACGTGAGTGAACTCCATCAGTTGTTCAGCTGTGTGAGTCATGTTCAGTGAACTTATTCTATAATAAGCACCTACATACTAGCTATAGTGTCACCACACAAATGTCTATGAGAACAGACATCCTTCATAATGAAGCAAGCATAGTATGTACCGATCTTTGCGAATTACTAATTACCAGTTAGTAATCCTACGACCAGGAAATATTAAGTTTAGAGTTATCATCTTTTAGGTCTCATTATTATGATCTCATCATAATCCATAAAAAGCTTTATTCTAAACTATGGTATATCTTATTTAAACACTTAAATAGATAAAGCCCGCAATAAAACCAAAACAAGTCTTTTATTAATATCAATGAAATAAAAACAGATTACATAAAAGTTATTCCTAAATCATTATACATGATTGGACTTAGGACACATCTCTTTCAATCTCCCACTTGTACTAAAGCCAATCACTCTGGTATCTAATACCCATCTTGTCTTTATGACGATCAAAGTGACTTTGAGAAAGTGGCTTTGTGAGTGGGTCTGCTACGTTGTTATGTGTGTCAACTCTCTTGACGTCTCCTCTTTCAATACAATACAAGAAATGTTACCGCACTCCCACTAACCTTTTTGTAGACACATGGTTCATCTATGTTTTTGATAAAACCAAACTCTTTGATTGTCTCATCAAAACGGATGTTCCATCTATGAGAAGCTTGCTTTAAACCATATATGGTTCGCAGCAGCTTACACACTAGGTGTTCATTTCCCTTGAAAAGAAAACCCTCTAGCTATGTCATATACACTTCCTCTTCAAGTTTCCCATTGAGGAAGGCCGTTTTCACGTCCATTTGCCAGATCTCATAGTCGTAGTAAGCAGCAATCACAAGCAAAATCCGAATTGATTTTAACAGGGCTACATGCAAAAAAGTTTCATCAAAGTCAATCCCATGCCTTTGTCTGAATCCTTTTGCCACGAGCCTGGCCTTATAGGTCTCCACCTGCCCATCTGCTCCAATCTTTCTTTTGTATACCCACTTGCACCCAATAGGCTTAACACCTTCAGGTGCCTCAACCAGAGTCCATACTTGGTTGGTATACATAGATTCCATTTCGGATTTCATGGCACAATGCCATTTCTCTGAGTCAACACTACTCATAGCCTCATTATAGGTCCAGGGTCGTCATCATCAATGATTGACAACTCATTGTCATTCTCAATGACAAGGCCATAATACCTCTCAGGTTGGCGAGACACTCTCCCTGACCTACGAATGGGCTGTTCCACAAAAGGTTGTTCAGTCTGAACAGGTGTTTCCACTTGATCCGTAGTAGTTTGTGCTTCTTGAACTTCATCAAGTTCAATTTTGCTCCCACTGTTTCCTTCAAGGATAAACTGCTTTTCCAAGAAGGTAGCATGTCTGGAGAAAAACACCCGATGATCGGTGTAAAAGTAATACCATAAAGTCTCTTTAGGATATCCCATAAAATTACATTTTACAGATCGAGATTCCAGCTTATCTGGGTCAACTTTCTTGACATAAGCTGGACATCCCCAAATCTTAACGTGTTTAAGACTCGGTTTCCTTTCTTTCCATATCTCATATGGAGTTTGAGGAACAGATTTGGAAGGCACCTTATTCAGTAAATATGCTGAGGTTTCCAATGCATAACCCCACAGGAATACTGGAAGATTCACATAGCTCATCATGGACCGAACCGTGTCTAACAAAGTTCGATTTCTCCTTTCAGATACCCCATTCAACTGCGGAGTATATGGAGGAGTCCACTGGGAGACTATACCATTTTCTTTGAGATAAGCTAGAAACTCTCCATTCAAGTATTCACCACCTCGATCTGATTGAAGAGTTATAATACTATGTTTGGTTTGTTTCTCCACTTCATACTTATATTCTTTGAACTTTTCAAAGGCTTCAGACTTGTTTTTCATCAAATACACATATCTGAATCTAGATCGATCATCTATGAAAGCAATGAAGTATGAAAATCCACCCATGGCTTGCGTAGACATTGGTCCACATACATCTGTGTGTACCAATCCTAGCAAATCTGCAGCCCTCTCTCCATGTCCACTAAATGGAGATTTGGTCATTTTACCCAATAGACAAGACTCACATGTAGGATATGATTCAAAATCAAAGGGGTCAAGTAACCCTTCCTTATGCAATGTCCGAAGTCTATTTTAACTAATATGACCAAGTCCGCAGTGCCACAAGAAAGTGAAATTTTCATCATCCCTTTTTCTTTTATTAGTATGTTCAATTTGTAGTAAATTATGTTCTACGTCACATACATACAGACCATTTTTTAAAATACCACTTCCATAAAGAACGTTATCTCTAAGAATTGAACATTTATTATTCTGAATAACAAACGAAAATCCAGCCAAGTCTAACATGGAATAGAAATAATATTCCTCACAATCGAGGGAACAAAATAACAATTATTTAGAACAATAGTCTTGCCCGTAGGCATATGTAAATAAAATGATCCTACAGCTTCAGCAGCAACTCTTGCTCCATTTCCCATCCGTAGAATCACCTCCACTTCTTCAAGAGTCCTACTTCTCCTTAGTCCTTGCAACGAATTGCAAATATGAGAACCACAGGCGGTATCTAATACCCAAGTAGAAATTTGACTTAGTGACATATTAACTTCGATCATGAACATACCTGAATCAGAAGCGGTAGTCTCACTACCCTTCTTTTTTTTCAATTCTGCAAGGTAAACCTTGCAGTTCCTCTTCCAGTGCCCCACCTTGTTACAGTGAAAGCAAACAGCTTTGCTCTAGGGGTCTTCAGCTTTTGGTGGAACCGGATTTTTCTCACCTACTTTCTTCTTCTTGGAAGGGTTCTTCTTCCTTTTCTTAGGATTGGAACCTTCACCAATTAGAAGAACATAACTCTTCTTAGGGGAAAATTCGATTCCGTAGTCTTCAACATGTTGTGGAGTTCAGGAAGGCTGACATCCAGCTTATTCATGTGAAAGTTCACAACAAACTGCGAGAACGAACTCGAAAGTGATTGCAAGACCAAGTCTTGGCTCAGATCCCCATCCATGGCAAAACCAAGTTATCCAAGACGTTCAATCAAATTTAATCATCTTAAGTACATGGTCATTCACAGATGATCCCTCAGACATCCTACAACCGAACAGTTCCTTCGATATCTCATATCGAGCTGTCCTCCCTGCCACATCATACAACTCTTGTAGATGCATAAGGATAGTGTGAGCATCCATATGCTCATGTTGCTTCTGTAGCTCAATGTTCATGGAAGCTAGCATGATGCATTGAGCAACATTTGCATCATCTATCCACTTACGATACACAACATGTTCATCATTATGTGCATTGCTAGCAGGTTCAGTAGGCTTAGGTGAGTCAAGCACATATTCCAGCTTCTCAAGCCTGAGAACAATTCTCAAGTTTCGAAGCCAGTCAGCAAAATTAGGACCAGTCAACTTGTGAGCATCTAGTATACTCTGGAGTGATAGTGTAGGAGACATAACGAATATAGTAAATCTGTAAATGATGAACACATAACAACACTTAGCAAATATTCAATTTCATTTCAAGAAACTATATGAATCGGGTCTTTATTCATAAGTGGCTCCCACTAGTTTATCTAATTTATACAACCCCTAAGGGAAAATTAAGCATTCATAATGCTAGTGGGAATAGGGATCCTACATTCCATCACACAACATCGGCTGTAGCACGAAACGTCATGTGATGTTCAATAGGCAGACAACTCTTGTCAATTACATCTTATGTTATTCCCTAATAAAACTTTAGCCTCTTGAATAATTGAGTCACGTCTGTAGCACGACAAACTCAATATTCTAAGTCAAGTCTAACCCAATATTTCGTACAATTGAATCAGTCTCCAACGGCCCACGGCTGTAGCACGTAACGACCTTTAGATTCTAATTCAATGTACACATCTCTATGTAATAGACAAGTATTTCTTATTTCGAAATCAAAGCCCTCGGCTGTAGCACGAAACGACAATGTTTAAAAATAAGAACCACTTTCTACCATGTTGGAAGGCTATGACCGACACAAGCCCGTTGTGTCATTGGCCAATTACTACTTGATATTATTTAATTTTAGAGGGATTATATTACGTTACAATCATAATCATATTATAAAGAGATTCTTCCTTTTAAATTAAATATTTTAAATCAATAATCGATAATCAGATGATTCCCAGATCGGGGGGAGCATTGTTAAGAGGCGTCACTTAATACCCCTTTCTTACAGATAGAAATATGCTTTTGACAGAATCATCCTTTCTCTCAATATTGAAAATTCATATTTAATTACGTGTTTCATAAATACAAGAATCTCATGATTGTATTCATAATATTATTGTTAAGGCAATAAACGATTCCTATTCTAGATTTTCTAGAGCACGCCTTATATTGATTTAAGTTCACCTAAATCTATCATCGCATGGTAAACATAGGCATATATTTCATATATAAAATTAAATAAACAATTAGATGTAAAGTGCAATAAAGTAAATGTGTTTGGTTATGGCCTCATCCTATGTGATCTTTATCAAGCTCATGATAAAGATCAAGGTCAATCTAATATGGTGATGGAAATAAATACAACTACTTATTACATAAGTCTTCTTCTTTGTTTAGACTTCTTGTATGCCTCGTCTTCTTCTTTGTATGACCTCCATTGGACAACCTTCTTGAGTCTTCAATTACATTACATAGATTGAAAGTAAAACTAATATAATGAACTTACAAGAATAACTCGAGTTACATTCGAGATTTATGATTACAAAGATTAACGACATGCAAGTCATATTTAAAACCAAAACCAAAACCATTACACTAAGGTCGAACGGCCATAACCATCCACCATGCTCATACAACACATAAAAGCATGTTAAAACACATAATCTGATCTTAATATATCATATTATCCATGATCTAATCATAAATTTTTTTGACAAAAATCAGAAAAATTAGAATCAAATCAGAAAAATAAGAATCACTATTTACGGGCAGTAAACGACGTCAAACGCCTTACAGGCGAGTCGTTGATAGATTTAGCTATCAGTTTTGTTCAGACGCTCGTTTACCTATGGAATAGGGTATTCGTTTGCGTAAATCGGACACCAGACTCAGATTTCAGCAAATCTGCAGCAGCCAATTCAGAATCCGTATCTAATATGATTCTCATAATTAGAACAAACATAAATCATGTATATATCAGAATATATATAGATTACATAATCATCTTATGATTATACAATTCACATAAATATCATATATTCAAAACCATACATATATAAGCATATTATATCAACATCAAATCATGGCGAATCACGTACATGCTCATATATCGAAAACAGTTAAACACATAAACGAATTAAAATCTTTTCGCAAGTAGCTCTGACGCCATTGAAGGGTTTTTAGCACATAAACGCAACGAACACGTAAATTTAGATCTTAAAAAAAAACCGAAACCCTCCGCAGGATTCATGCGAAAAATAATATTTAATTCGTAGTTCAGTATGTTTACCTTAAGAAGCTTTACGTTAATGGAAAGATGGAGGTCTTTAATAGCGATCCAAGAATGATGAACGAAAATCCCTAGCAGCTGCTCCTCAAGTGTGAAGCACTCCACCGGTATCCACCAAGAGTATAATGTGATGGAGGAGGAAGAGGTTGAGAGAATTAGTTGCCTCCCTCTTGTTCTAGTTTAGAATTAGGGTTAATTATTTGAGGTTGAGGCAAATAGGGTTTATAATAGTATATTTATAGGCAAAATTTTCAGCTGAAAATTTTCCACAAAATATTATTATTATTAACCCTTTAATTGATTATTCTTATTAACCAATTAACTAATAATTAAAATACCTTTTAATCATTAATCCCTTTTCTAAACACTTTAGAAAAATAATTCTCTCACTTGATTTAATTTCCAAAATTAAATTCTTAATTAATAATATTAAGAATTAATTAAATCTCATTTAATCAATTATTAAATCTGCTAATTAATTATTTATTTCACAAATAAATAATTACCAGCCATAATTAATTAATTCATCCACCATTAAATCATTCTCTTTTATGGTGTGACCCTGTAGGTTCAATATTAAGCCGATAGTAGAAATAAATAATAATAAAACTATTTTATCATTATTTTATATAAATTCTCTAATTCATTAAATATGATTAATTAATAAACTAATCGTATTTATTCTACATCGTGAGGGATACTTCTCAACATATCGCGACTATCCGGATAATACGAATTCACTGCTTAGAATACCAAGAACCTATTCAGTGAGTAGTTACCGTACAATCAATTCCTTCTACCCTGCAATGTCACGATTAAATAAAAGGCATGGAACTTGTGTCAAGCCTATCTTATTTAATCATTTGCTTTCCCATTCACTATGCTTAGTTCTATTTAATGTAAATTAGAAACTCCTTTCTAATTTCATTCACTCTGGCCAGAGATTCCTGAACTAGCATAAGTGGATCAGCATTGAACATTCTCATCCTTCACTGGAAGGGGTAGATCCTTTATTGATCATACACTATCTTCGTGTACAAATTCCTATACCCAGTAGAGCCCTTATAATTGTCCTGGAGACTAAGAATTAAACCAAAGCATAGTTCAGTGTACACAAGATGACTATGATGACCTCAAGTCTAAGGATACTTGTACAACTATCACTATCTGAACAACTGCTGACACGTGAGTGAACTCCATCAGTTGTTCAGCTGTGTGAGTCATGTTCAGTGAACTTATTCTATAATAAGCACCTACATACTAGCTATAGTGTCACCACACAAATGTCTATGAGAACAGACATCCTTCATAATGAAGCAAGCATAGTATGTACCGATCTTTGCGGATTACTAATTACCAGTTAGTAATCCTACGACCAGGAAATATTTAAGTTTAGAGTTATCATCTTTTAGGTCTCATTATTATAATCTCATCATAATCCATAAAAAACTTTACTCTAAACTATGGTATATCTTATTTAAACACTTAAATAGATAAAGCCCGCAATAAAACCAAAACAAGTCTTTTATTAATATCAATGAAATCAAAACAGATTACATAAAAGTTATTCCTAAATCATCATACATGATTGGACTTAGGACACATCTCTTTCACAATATCAGTATTTGCTCCTGATGGCCTTTGTGATTCATGTCAGAAGGCAAAACAAGGAAAATCTTCATTGAAGAGCAAGACTGAATCATGAATTCTTAAGCCTTATCACCTATATATGTTAATCTATTTGGTCCAGTTAATGTCATGTCTATTGCAAAGAAGAAATATGTTATGGTCATAGTGGATAAGTTCACAAGATACACATGGGTGTATTTCTTGCACACAAAAAGTGAAACTGCATCTATCTTGATTGATCATGTCAAGCAACTGGATAAATTGGTCAAAGATTCTGTCAAGATCATAAGAAGTGATAATGTCACTGAGTTTAAGAATTTGATCATGGAAGAGTTCTGCAAAAACCATGGAATAAAGCAGGAATTTTCTGCTCCTGGAACTCCACAACAAAATGGAGTTGTTGAAAGAAAGAATAGAACTCTTATTGAAGCTACACGAACTATGCTTGTTGAAGCAAAGTTGCCAACCTACTTTTGGGCTGAAGCTGTGCAGACTGCTTGTTTTACTCAAAATGCAACACTCATTAACAAGCATGGAAAAACACCATATGAGATGGTGAAGAAAAAGAAGCCAAATCTGAAGTATTTTCATGTATTTGGATGCAAGTTTTTTGTTCTTAAGACTCATCCCCAACAGCTATCCAAATTTGATCTAAAAGCTGATGAAGGAATTTTTGTTGGATATCCACTTTCTACAAAAGCCTTCAGAGTCTACAATTTAAGAACAAGGGTTGTCATGGAATCTATCAATGTCTCTTTTGATGATAAGAAGATTACTGGACTTGAAGATTTCAATGATCATGATCAGCTGAGATTCGAGAATGAAGTTTTAAATTCTTATTCTGTAAATTCTGATACTGTAAACTCTGATGTTATTGAAACTGTGGTGACTATGCCTAAGGAAAATGCACATATGCAGGGGGAGCATACTGAAGATCCAACCACATCTCAAGAAGAATCAGAACCTACAACAGGCTCTTCAAGTTCTGATGGGCCAAGTTCTGATAATTCTGGAAACTCATGTCCTGATATTTCTGGAAACTCAAATAATGAAGGATCCAACTCAGAGAGCATAATTTCAGGGGGAGCATCAGAAAATATTGATGGAGACAACATGGATCATGGGGTAGCATCCAGTTCTAGAGAAAACCTTCCATCTGCAAGGAAGTGGACTAAAGCACATACACCTGACTTAATTATTGGAAATCCTGATGCAGGTGTCAGAACTAGAACAGCTACATCAAATGAATGTCTTTATCATTCTTTTCTTTTACAGACTGAACCAAAGAAAGTGGAAGAAGCTCTTCAAGATGTTGATTGGGTGCAAGCAATGAAAGAAGAGTTAAATGAATTTGAAAGAAATAAAGTCTGGACCCTAGTGCCAAGACCAAGGAACAGATCAGTTGTTGGTACAAAATGGGTGTTCAGAAACAAAACTGACAGTGATGGCATAATTACAAGGAACAAAGCAAGGCTGGTTGCAAAAGGATACTCTCAACATGAGGGAATTGATTATGATGAAACATTTGCACCAGTTGCTAGATTGGAAGCCATAAGAATATTTTTGGCTTATGCTGCTCACAAGAAGTTTAAAGTCTTTCAAATGGATGTAAAAAGTGCTTTTCTTAATGGAGAATTGGGAGAGGAAGTATATGTTGAACAACCTCCAGGATTTGTAGATCCCAAATTTTCCAATCATGTCTACAGGCTTGATAAAGCACTTTATGGCCTTAAGCAAGCTCCAAGAGCATGGTATGAGACATTAGCTCAGTTTCTTCTGGAAAGTGGATTTAACAGAGGAACTATTAACAAAACAATGTTCTACCTCAACCATGGAAAGGACTTACTTTTAGTGCAAATATTTGTTGATGATATCATTTTTGGTTCTATAAATGACAGACTTTGTAAGAAGTTTGCCAAACTGATGCAGTCAAGATATCAAATGAGTATGATGGGAGAACTTAACTATTTTCTGGGCCTTCAAGTCAAGAAGAATGAATAAGGAACTTTTATTTGTCAATCTAAGTATACCAGAAATTTGTTGAAGAAATTTGGAATACAGGATTGTTCAAGTGCATCCACTCTTATGGCCATTGCAACTAAGTTGGATTAGGATACTGATAAATTAGTAGATATTACTGATTACAGAGGTATGATTGGCTCTCTACTCTATCTAACTGCAATTAGACTTGATATCATGTATGCTACCTGTCTTTGTGCAAGATTTCAAGCAGATCCAAGAGAACCTCACTTAACAGTTGTGAAAAGAATTTTCAAATACCTTAAGGGTACAGCTGATCTGGGATTGTGGTATCCTAGAGAATCAGACTTTAAGCTAATAGGTTACTCAGATGCAGATTTTGCAGGATGCAAAATTGACAGGAAAAGCACAAGTGGAAGCTACCAATTTCTTGGAGGCAGATTGGTTTCTTGGTTTAGCAAGAAACAGAAGTCAATTTCCACATCAACTGCAGAAGCAGAATACATTACTGTAGGAAGCTGTTGTACACAGATTCTTTGGATGAAGAATCAGTTACTGGATTATGGGTTAGAATTTTCTAAAATCCCTATTTACTGTGATAATCAAAGTGCTATTTCTATGACAGGTAATCCAGTTCAACACTCAATGACAAAGCACATCATCATTAGGTACCACTTCATAAGGGAACATGTGGATGAAGGTACAGTGGAATTGCATTTTGTTCCCACAGATCAACAACTAGCAGATATCTTCACAAAACCACTATGTGAAGCTACTTTTACAAGATTGGTAAATGAACTTGGAATGGTTTCAGGTTCTTTCTCTAAATCTGCTTAGTTTATGTTCTGATACATCAGACTTTATGATCAGTATTTACAGATATTACTATCTTTGTGTATTCTGTGCTTAAATTGAAAATTACTTAAATGCTGATTGTTGTCTGATGTGAATTTCTAAACTCTGATAGTGATATGAATATTTCTGTGACTATTCAATCCGATGAGGATAACTGTGCTAGATGCTGACCTAGTAATCTTTAATATACTAAAGATATCATGTTTGAAGTAATTATTTATGTGGAAATCTTTTAAAACAAGCAAATTCTGATATTGAGCTTAGTTAAGTTTACTTTGTGTATCTTATTACTAAGTCAAAAACTAGAATAATGCTTCTTATTTGTTAAGTTCTGATGTTAGTAAATCTGGTGAATGTACTAAGTGCTGGTAAACCTCACTTATCAAAAGAAAAAGAAAAGAAAAGAAATAAAAATCAGGTACTCCTTTGAGATCTAGAGTAAAAATATGGAAGGGAAGACCCAAGTGCATTGTTGGTATTAAGTAATATGCATTAGAAAAGCAAAATAATTTTTTCTTGGTGACTTTCACACTCTATGATTACTGGAGAAATACTCTGATAACAACATAAATTCTGATAAGAAGTCGTGACTCACTTACACTGAGAAGCCACTGTAAAATAGAATTTCAAAAGATGCATAAAATGAGCACAAAACAGTTGAGGTGGACTCATGCATGAACTCATTCTAAAGTAGACTTCAGAATAATGACAGATTTTAAGTAAAGTTCTTAGTTATGCCTTATTTCTAAGATGTACTGAAGTGAATAAGACTTTACTCTTTGTTTGATAATTAGCTTAATGCACACATATACACTCCATATGAATAATGAAAATTACTGTGGTGATCAATGTTATTTTAGATGAACAGTTTATGTGTCAGATTGCATATATTCTGAGGACAAGTTCTGATGGAAGTTCTGATGATTAAGTTCCGATGAAACCATATCAGTATTTGTGTGAAGAATTACAGGAATACACATTCACTTTTCGAGTTAAGGAGCCATATTCTGATGACTTTTAAATCCTGATAATAATCAAGTTTTGATGCTGAAGTGACAGTATTTATTTACTTGGTTTATTTTTGGTCATTACTTGAACGATAATATTTTTATAGAATATTGGTTAATGTGAGATAAAACAGTCATCATCATTGTGGGTTAGTGATTAACGTGTATGTCTTAAAAAACTGCATGCGCACAGTAATTATTATTATATCCCGTGCCTTTTAACTCTGGCTTTAGATCTTTTACTGACAGTTATTATTACACATCAGTCTGGGGAGTCGAGGGATCATTATTTTTTACTTGAAAAATTTAACTAGTTCTCGCGTCCCTTGGTATTCTATTGGCTATTTAAACCAACCATTCATTCCAGCCAAAATATCTTTCATTTTCTCACAAACTCACTCTCTTTTCATTCATACCGACAAAAATGGTCCGTTTCAACATGTTCCTGAACTAAGAAACCTTTCACATTGAGTTGAGTTGTGATGAATGGCAACAGGAGTGGCATGTCACCGCCATTCCTGACAAACTTTGGAACTCACTTCCAGAAGAGGTTCACACAAAACTCTTGTTCTTATCAATGGAGTATCACCTCCATCTTGATAGGTTGGAAGAGGAAAGGAGAGAAGCTCTCCGTCAGCAAGAATGGATCATCAGTCTTGCAGTGCTCTTCGTCAGCAGCAGAAGGAATTAGTCGTTAGGTCTTCTTAGACCAGGACTTAGGCTGTTGA
Source organism: Apium graveolens (assembly GCF_009905375.1). Classification (NCBI taxonomy): domain Eukaryota; kingdom Viridiplantae; phylum Streptophyta; class Magnoliopsida; order Apiales; family Apiaceae; genus Apium; species Apium graveolens. The sequence goes on from NC_133655.1 coordinate 250,146,922, forward strand.
TGTTAGGAATCGTAGAATAGGACTATCTTGTAATTTTTGCATGTAATTGATAAATTTCATCGAATGTAATCATCTGATATATTAATGAAATTTTCTTTAAATTACAAGATTTGTTCTTTGTTTCTCAAATTATGTGACTGTGCATGTTGAATTGCAATTTATTAATCTTTACTTTATCGACTTTTAATTTTATTTTATGATGAATGTTTTGATTAAATTATGTTGATTTGAGAAAACAACTGAGGAACAGGTTCCAATATCAGAACCTGTTATTGTAGAAGCTGAGAAGGTTTCTTCTCAGAAAGATACTGTAACTGGGAGTTCTAGGCCCCTCAAAAGGCTTAGAAAATTAAATTCTGATGATAAAGCTCCTACAGTGTCTCCACCTTTGAGGAAATTAAAGAAACAGAGAGCTCATTGGGACATAGTTGAGTCAGATTCAGAAGATGAAGTGGAAGCAGCTAAGGAAGGGGATCAGGAATCTCTGATCTCAACAGAACCAATTGGTATTGAATTACTTCCTTCTGCACAACATGAAATTGCTCAAGCTAAAATACCTATACCTTCTATGTCACCTATAGTTGATCCAGTACATACTGAAGAACCAGGTACAAGTGGTGAAATTGATATTCATAACCTGATTGTGCCTGAGGTTTTGTACTTGGAAGCTCCACCAATTCAACTCACTCCACCAACAACATCACTTTTGAATGTTGATCAGGACCTGGCTGCAGATCAGAATTTAGAGGAAAATGTTGAAGCCTCTATAGCCTCACATACTGCTATTTTATCAGAGGATGCTGATACTGCAGGATCTACAAGTTCTGATGCTGCTAATGAAGAAACTACTGGTGAAGCTGCTGGTAATTTAGATGATGATGCAGCTGGTCCATCAGGACATGCACCTCAACAAACTGTTCATAAAGCTGATTTAGTCAAGAAGTTTATTACAGGGGAAGCACCAGTACCTTGGAGTGAAACTCCTAGAGGAAAATGAGTGGATTAAAGAATGGAACTCACTTAGTTTTGTTCCTTCTGAAAAGATTCTTGCTGAGCATCTTGCAAAAGGTGATGAAATGCTGATAAATGATGATTTCAAGGCACAACTGAGAGTTACTGCATTGAGTACAAGGCACCTTCAAGGTCAACACTCAATAACTCATGAAAAGGTGAATAAAATTCAAGAAAACTTGATCCAGGAAGATATGAATCTAAAACTTGAAAAAAACAGATTTTTCAAGCCAGCCTTTGACAGAATTGCCTACATTGAGAAAACTCAGGAGAAGCAACAAGCTCAAATTGAAGAAATTCTGAAGAATCAGGCTTCTCACCAAAGTCAACTCAATGAGATCCAATCCTCAGTGGAATTGCTTGTCTCTCTTCAATTACCTGCTGATGCCAAAAGGGGGAGAAAGTGATTAAGCCCAAATGCAAATCTATTCAGACACTGAAAGGAAAGGATGATGGAAATGATGACCAGGGAAACTCTAATAAGGGTAGAGGTCAAGGTCAAGGCAAAGGACTTTCGTCAAGTAAAGCTAGAATTACAAGTCAAGGAACAAGTTCTGATACTGGGAGAAGATTAAGTTCTGATACTGGTAAAAGGATAAGTTCTGGTGGATATCTAGAACTTGATGAAGAAATTTTAAAGCAGTTATTTCTTAAAGAAAATCCAGGAATGGACTTTGAGAGTCTAAAGGAAGAAGAAGCTAGACTCAAAGCAGAAGGTGTCAAGACAAAATCTGAAGCTTCTGTTGTTGAAAAGAAATTTCCAAAGCCTAAGGGTATTGTGATAAAGGAAAGAACAAGTTCTGAGGCAACCAAGGCCAAATCACAAATGGAAATTGATCCAAGGTCCAAGGGCAAAGAAAAGGTTGATGAACCTGTAAAGGTTTATATGCCAGTCATGGATGAAGAAATAATTAATGTTGAAGCAGATGCTAATCTTACTCTGATTCATAAGAAGATTTTTCAAACAACCTCTGACATGGCTCATGTTGTTCAGAGTCAAGATTTAGTAAGTTCTGATATGACAATGAAGCAAGCAACCTCTGACATAGCTCATGTTGGCTTGATATCAGAAGATAAGGAAAAGGAAACCTCTGACATTGCTCATGTTAAACTTTCAAAGATACTCCTACCAGGATTCACCAAAGCTAAACAGATTCAATCTTTGAAGACTGTAACAGGTGGTTTTGAAGCAAGACTTGTTACAAGAAAGGAAGCAAGAGATAAATCTGGGTTGGGTAGTTCTGATGAAAGAAGAGTACATAACACTACCAATGATCCAACTTCCTTAAGTGAACCAGGTGTTGGAGCAACTCCTGAAAGATTGAATCGACTTGAATCTGTACAAATGGTTTACCATACCTTCTTGAAAGAACATATCTTGTTATATTTTATGACAGATGGAAGGGTATACCAGATTAAGAAAAATGCTATACCACTAAAGTATTTTGAAGAACTGGAACATGTTCTATTCCTACTTCAAGTGAAAGACAGATTAACAGTTAGTGCTGCAGGATATTTAAAGTCTCAAATTCAAAGACATAAGGAGCTTTATTCTGTAAAGTCTGACAACACATACTGTCCCAAGTACAGAGATCACAAGGGTGATATTGTCGATATGAAGCCTAACTCTGCTAGGATTATAACTACTTTTATGGGTTATAAGGCTGTGGAATTCACTCTAGAGTCTGATAAGGCATATCTGATTAGACTAGATCAGGAGATAAGAAAAGCTAAGATAAATAATCTCAGATACAGCTGAATTGATAAATGCTAAAAGAAGGATGGTCAATGAACTTGAATATGCAGAGAGATGTTTATTGAAGAACTATCTCAGGACAACTCCTGATATCAAAGAGATCATAAGAAATTGAAAGTTGAAGCAAAGTCAAAGATCTACAACTACTTAATTCTGAAGTTTATACAGACTGAAACGGTTATCAAAAGTTAAAGATGGTAAAGCTGAAAGGACTGTAAGTTGTAGTTATCTAGTCAAATTCTCATGCATTTGTACTTAATGTTTTTGACATCATCAAATATATGTTGAACTTGTATATTATGCTAATTTACAAGTTGGGGGAGATTGTTAGATATATTTGATAATGTCATGTGTAATATGATTTGTGTTTAGTTTTCAGATCTTACATAACAGGACAAATCAGTACTTAACTGGAAATCAGCACTTATACTGAAGACAGAACTTAAGATATCAGAACTTAAGTTATCAGAATTTAAGGTTCAGAAGATATTTATCAGGAGATAATATCAGGAATTAAGATGACTTTCAGATAAGGCATGCGGCTGATTGAAAGGAAAGAAGATCGAGACTAAGACAGAAAGAATTGTGCATGAAGAAGGAATTCTATGAAGAATAGATTACTTGGAAGAAAAGATAACTAGTTCATATATTTTAGGAAGCAGAATTATATTCTATATCAATTAGAAGATTATCTTGTAACTGTGTAGTATATAAACACAGGCATAGAGTTTACACTATAAGTGTTACGATTATCGAAGTTATTATTCTTTGTAACTCTACCAGCTCTCGTGATAATTTGTTCATCACTGAGAGAGGACAGTTCCATATTGTAACAGAGTTTATTGTGTTGAATAAAATCTATTTTCTGTTACTTAAGTTCTTATATTCGATTTGATTGTGCTAAATACTGTATTCAACCCCCTTCTACAGTGTGTGTGACCTAACACATGTTAGTTTCATTCATGCATTTTTATTTCTTGTTCTTTGAGTCTGTTTATGCTTGAGGACAGGCATTGAATCAAGTTTGGGGGTGTGTTAAGTGGCATTTATATCCACTTAGAACGCTCTATAAAGGCTCGAATTGGTGTTTTATACTTAAGTTATTTGTGTATTTAATGTGTTTTGTAGTGTTTTGCATTTCAGGGCATGATCACAGGCAGGAGTGGATCTTACATGATTTTATGTTTGAAGAGTGTTAGGAATGGAGCCTCAGTGAAATTGCACAAGAAACCAGCAGCTGCAAGTTAGAGAAGAAGAAATAATATTTTTTTCTAGAAGGTCAGCATGCCCGCGCTGTGTTAGCGCGCGGCCGCACCGGTTGGCAGAAGTGCTAGCGCACGCGCGCGGCCGTGCCAGGTCGATTATGAAGATTCCTGATTCAAGTAGAAGATTGATTTTTTGGACTTCTATTCTGAATGGGATGCTATATAAAGACTATCTAAAGAGGTTTTTTCATAACAGAGGCTAAGGAGAAGACGGAGAGAAGACGTAGGAGCACAAATACAACGAGGGCGAAGAGGATCTAGTTTATTCTTATGAGTCTTTGTTTAAGTTGTAATATTGGATGCTAGTTTTCTTATTTGTTGAACCCGTTACTCTTGATTACGTACTTTGATTATTATTCAATTTTATAAAGACTTAGTTTATTATACCATGCTTTCATCGGAACCCACGGTGATGATGAGTTCGGTTATGAACTAATCATTATCGTGGGGTTCTAATGGATTTACTTATGGATTTCAGTAGTTAATTTATTTCGATATCTTAGTGTGTGGTGATTGTATGATATCCTAATATTGGTTGTCCTAATTCGTCTTATGAGCGTCGCGAACTTATAAGATAGCGTGTTAATCTCTATTGTCTCCAAAAGTCACCAATGGGCCAGCCATCTCCTCAAATTGTGATAGCAGGGCTTTATCACCTGTCATATGCCTGGAGCATCCACTGTCTATAATCCATATGACCTTCTTCTCTTTTCCCTCCACACAATAAGGATTAATTGTGTTTAGCTACCCAAGTAGTGTTGGATACTTTCTTCTTGTTAATAGAAAGCGTAGAAGTAGAATTTGATGATTCAGAAAGAATAGTTTTCAAATTTTGCTTTGCAGTTTCCTTCTTGGCTATAGACTCAGTTTTTGCCTCTTTGAGATTCATTCTCAGTCTATAAAAGCTTGTCATTACTTTCATGTTAAAAGGAATTTAATCAAATTTGTCACAGAAGGAATAGGGGTCTTCAGCCTTTGCTTCATTGTATTTGCAGGCTCACACTTTTGGCTCACTAACAACCTTTTTGCAAAGGTGAGTTAGATGACTTGTAGAGCCATATTTTTGACATTGCTTCCAGGGAGCATCTGTAACAAATGCAAAGTTATTGCTCTTGTTCACTCCAATTTTCCCATTCCTTCTTTTTTTCTTTCCTGAATTGCCATTCTTGATTTCCTTGTTTGGCTTCTCAGAAACTTGATTTATCATGGGCTTCTTTTCAGTTTTAGGAGTTGGAGTTGTTTCTGTGCATTTCTTCTCTTTGTCCTCATCTGAAAGCTCTTGCTTGATCACCAACTCTTCTTCACTAAAATTGACTTCACATGCCTTGAACAAAGGTGCAACCACTTTTCTCAGCATAGCTGGGACATCTTGATTTGGAATAGCTTTTCCTTTGTCAGCTTCATTTTTCTTGTTGTTGTTCAGGGCATCATAGTCCAAACCAATAGCTATGTTAGCACATGGTTTGTTCTTCTCATGGTATTGTCCAACCAGCTCAGATGCATTCCTGAATGACTTCAGTTTTACCTCATTCTTCTCTAGCTTTTCCCTCAACACAGCTTCAATTTCAATAGCACACTTCATGTTGTTCTTTAACATTTTCTTGCTTAACAGTCTCAAGTTCAACAAGCAGTAGTTCCAAATTTTGCTTCTCAATCTCAAGCTTCTCATCTATCTTTAACAGCCTACTCACTTCCTTAGTAGCTTCTATAATGCTTGTGTGTATATAAAACATCTCTACACTCATCTTTTCAACAGTTTCCTTATATTGACTAGCATCTAAATCAATAGTGGTTAGAGTTGGTACCTCTGATTTTGAAGTGGATGATTCTCCATGTTCAAGAGCCATGAGAGCATAGCTTCCAAATTCTTCTTTTTCTTCATCCTTATCAGAGTCATCCTGACTTTTTCCTTCAGCAATATAAGCTTTTCCCTATTGTTTCTTTAAGAGAGCTTCATACTTTTCTTCCAATTCTAGACAGGCTTTATCTTTCTTCACTTTCTTTGGCTTCCTGCACTGAGCAACAAAGTAACCCAACTCATCACAGTTGAAGCACCTTATCTTTGATCTGTCAACAAATTTAGTTTTGTAGCCACCTTTGCTAGCTAGTTATACTGAGTTTTTGGTCTCCAATTATTTCGGTTTGAAGACTGTCCCTTGTTCTTGGAAAATCTTGGCTTCTTAACTCTAATGTTAGAGAACTTCCTAGCAAAGTAAGACATGGATTGGTCCATCTCATTTAGCTCATCCAAGGTGTAGTATTCATTTTCCTCCAGTTCTAAAACAACTTACTTCTGAGGTCCTTTGTTCTTTTGCTCCATAGTTTGACTAACTGGAGCTTGAGTGTCTTGATCATCTTCACTTGCTTCACTGTCATTAACAACCAAGGCACTAGAACCATCAACCACATATCCTAGGTTTGCCTTTAATGACTTTCTTTGTAACATTTTAAGTTCATAAGTGTTCAAGATCCCATACAACACTTCCAGGGTCATTCTTCTCAAGTCTCTTCCTTCTCTAATGGCTGATATCTTATGTTCAAGGTGGTCAGGAAGAGCTAGCAAGAATTTTAGGTTAATCTCCTCAGCTTCATAATATTTATCATGAAACTGTAAGTCATTTATCAATTTATTGAATCTCTCAAAAACTTCAGTAATCCCTTCTTTTGGACTTTGCCATGAATCCCTCATACTGAGACACCGGTATACTCCTTTGGTTGGATCAAAATTCCTCCGTACCTTTACACAAAATCTCTATCTTCTCCCAGATCTGTTTGGTTGTGTCACAGTTGACAGTGTTATTGTACATGACATTGTCAAGTGACTCTATCAGTATTAGTTACAGGCCACTATCTAGAGAGACTTTCTCTTTCTCAGATTCAGTGTATTTTGAAGGGTCCTTAGGTGCAAAATGAGCTGGGATGACCATGTCTCCATCTGTAGATTCATCAATCCTTTCCATGGGGATGAAAGGGCCATTCTTGAGAATCTGGATATATAATGGATTGTGCATCCTTATGAACAACATCATTTTCTTTTTCCAAAGTGTATAGTTGATTCTACCAAAGACTGGTATCTTGATACTACTTATCTTCTATATACTCATACTTCCAAGATCTTTATCTGTTTTCTTTCAGATTTTACTCTGATACCACTTGTTAGATATTAAGTGCAACCTAGGGGGGGTGAATGTGTTCTCTTGATTTTTAGCCTTTTTCAATCTTGTTTGGATATGGTGAACAAAGCAGTTCATAATTGTAAAGATATTATTTTAACAGAATAAAAACAACAAGCACAACAAACACAATATTTCAAAAGTCATTTAATTCGTATTGATTAAGTTTGTCTTGCTACAAATTCTAAGTTCTTTAAAATAAAAGAACTCAGCTTCTTTCTTGAGAGAGTACAAGAAAAACTAGATCGGTTTGTTACTTCTAAAAACAAAGGACCGGTGTTTAATTTATATATTAGTAAAACACTGGTTTATAGAACATGCAATAAGATGTACTAAACCCTTTTCTAAGCTATCTTTAATTCTTTCTATTTTTGGCTCAGTAGATCTTTGCAAATCTTGTAGGTCGGTGACCATCCTTTGTCAGTTAATCTTGACCCTTGATCTTGCTCTTCAAGCTTCTTTTGTAAACTTTTCAATCTAAGTGATTAGATCGTTTGTTGATTGATAATATTGAATAGTTAACTTATCTGCATTTTTGTATTTGAGATTCATATTGAGATCTCTAGTTTGTTCTATAGAAAAGTGACATCTCGATAAGTATAATAGCTTATCGAGATCTCTGAGTTCTCAATAAGTGTCTATGACTTGTCGAGGTCTCTAAGTTCTCTATAAGTGAACTTGGCTTGTCGAGGTCTCCAAATCTCTGCATGTAGAATTGACTTGTCGATATCTCTGAGATCTCAAATGAGAAATTGACTTGTCGATATTCAACCTTCATATCTTCATTTTGACTTGTCAATATCTTTGAGTTCTCTATATGCAGAAATGACTTGTCAATATCTCTGAGATCTGTATATGCATTTTGACTTGTTGATATCTCTGAAATATATAATGATGAATTGACTTGTCATTATATCCAATCTTCATATCTTCATTTGACTTGTCGATATTTCGGAGACTTCTCTATTAGCCATTTCAGACTTCTCGATAAGTCATTCTGGAATTCTCGAATGACTTCTCTATATGACTTGATCTGTGACTTGTAGATATCTTGACTTAAAACATTTTTCATAAAACAAATTTATTCAAATCCAAGCTTCTTCTTCTTTTCTCTGAGGCATGATCTTTGCTTGATCCTCTTCCAGAGTTTATTCTTTGGCTTGAGACTGTTTATAGAAAAATACTCCAGTATAATATTTGACCTTTTTATAGACTCAAGTAATACAGTACATAATACAGATTTATACTATCATACAACTAAATCTTAGGGTTGTCTGTTAGATATATTTGTGATGTCATGTCTAATAATGATTTATGTTTAGTTTTCAGATCTTGACTAACAGGACAAATCAGAACTTAACTGGAAATCAGTACTTATACTGAAGTCAGAACTTAAGATATCAGAACTTAAGTTATCAGAACTTAAGATATCAGAAGATATTCATCTGAAGATAATATCAGGACTTAAGAAGACTTTCAGATAGGGAAGGTGGCTGATTGAAAGGAAAGAAGATCAAGACTAAAATAAGAAGAGATATGCATGGAGAAGAATTCTATGAAGAATAGAAGACTTGGAGGAAAAGATAACTAATTGATATATTTTAGGATACATAATTATATTCGATATCAATTAGAGATTATCTTATAACTGTGTGGTATATAAATACAACATAGGGTTTATACTAGATGTGTTATTTTTATCAAGAATATTATTCATTGTAACTCTAGCAGCTCTCGTGATATTTGTTCATCACTGAGAGAGAACGGTTCCATTGCAATACTGTTTTATTAATAAGATTATTCTGTGTTACATACTTGTGTTCTTAATTCAATATGATTATACTATACACTATATTCAACCCCCTTCTACACTGTGCGTGACCAAAAAAGTGGTATCAGAGCCTATCTGTTAACACATATACAGTAAAGATCCAAAACAATCATGTATGAAGAAGAACAAACTCCAACCTAGCCCACCAAAACTGAAGAAACTCCAAAGACTCAAATCAACAGTCGATATGAGACTATTAGGGTTCCCATGCTGAGACCTTCTGAGTATCCCATATGGAAAGTGAGGATGGCTATATTTCTGGAAGCTACAGATCCAGAATACCTTAATAGAATTAATGAAGGACCACATAAGCCAATCAAGCTCTCTGTTGTAGTTGCATATCAGCCAGCAAAGACTGTACCAAAAGGAGAAAAGTGAGTATACAGCTGAAGATATTTCATCTATTGCCAAGGATGCAAAGGTAAGGCATTTGCTGCATAGTGCCATTGATAATGTCATGTCAAACAGGGTAATTAACTGCAAGACTGCAAAAGAGATATGGGATGCCTTGGAAACAAGATGCCAGGGAACTGATACAATTAAGAAGAACAGGAGGACTATACTCACTCAAGAGTATGAGCACTTTGACTCAAAACCTGATGAGTTATTAACTGGTTTATATGACAGATTTGTCAAACTCTTGAATGATCTGTCACTGGTGGATAAGGAATATGATCTTGAAGATTCTAATCTTAAGTTCCTTTTAGCTCTTCCTGAAAGTTGGGATTTGAAGGCAACTACTATAAGAGACAACTATGCTCTTGATGAAACAACTCTTGATGAAATTTATGGTATGCTCAAAACTCCTGAACTTGAGATGGATCAAAGAAGCAAAAGACATGGGAGAAAGTCAAGGACAGTTGCTCTTAAGGCTGAGGAGGAATTCCCCAAAGTGGCTTCCTCAAAGAAAGGAAAAGGAAAGGCTCTCATCACAAAGTCTGATTCAGATTCATCAAGTTCTGAAAATGACGAGGATTCAGAAACTGAAAGTCTATCTGAGATGGATGCTAATGAAGAAATGATGAGATTGTGTGCTCTTATGGTGAAGGGTATCACAACGATAGCCTACAGGAAATTCAGAAGGGGAAAGAAGTTTTCCAAGAAAAGTGGAAGTTCTGATAAGAAGGGATTCAGAAAATCTGAAGGCAAAGCAGGAAAGTCTGACAGAGAAGATTACTCAAATGTTAAATGCTACAATTATGGTGAGAAAGGCCACATATCTGCTGATTGCAAGAAAGGAAAAGGTGACAAAGGCAAGGCACTTGTCACAAAGAAGAAAAGCTGGACAGACACTTCAGCTCTAAAGAAGAGGTGAACTATGCCTTGATGGTAAATGCTGATAGCAGTTCTGAAGCTGCTGAGTTAAAGGTACCTCAAACAACTTATGCTTTTCATACTGATGATATTACTGAGTTGAGATCTTATCTTAAAACCATATTCATTAGCTATAGAGATCAGACTTTAACATGTGATAGGTTAACTCCTGAAAATCTAGCTTTTAAGAAAATGAATGACTATTTAGAAAAAGAGTTAGTTATGTTCCATCAAACTCAGAAAGAAAGAGATGATGCTTTTTATGTTAGAGATGAAGTGTTAAAATTGAATCAATCTCTAAAAACTAAGTTAGAAAAGGAAAGAGAGATTATCAGGACTTGGACTAACTCTGGCAGAACAACTCAGAATTTGCTAAGTAGTGGAAACTGGAAAGACGACTTAGGTTATGGAGATGATAAAAGTGGAATAGGAACTGAACAAATTAAGCCAATTATTGTTAAACAAACTACTAAGCCAAAGGTAAATCCTGTTAAGTTTGTAGTTAAAACTGTAAAGTCTGATTCTGAAAAGATGAAAGATATTAATACAGAAGTTAAGGCAGAGTCAACTTCTGACAAATTAAAACAGGATAAACCAGCTGAAGTTAACATACGCTTAATGACAAAGAAGCAGCTTAAGTATAAGCTGAAAGAGATTAAGAATGTAAACAAGGTAAAGCCACCTAGGAAAAATAGGAATGGAAAAAAAGGTGTGAATAGAAATAATAATTATAAGTCTATTCCTAATGATCCTAGAAAGAAATGCAATAACTGTGGAAACACTAACCATCTTGCTTCTTTTTGCAGGAAGAATAAGGATATAAATTCTTTACCTCCTAAATCAGGAGTTAAGAGTCAGTCTGTTAGGTTTAAACCATAAAATCCTGTTTTGCATTGTGGTAGTTTATGGCATTTCATTTATACTTGTAAGGAATATCATAGTTTGTACTATGATTATTATCAAATAAAACCTTCTTTGAAGAAAGTTAGCATAATTCCTTCTAGTGTAAGTTTTGATGCAGAGTCTGATACTGTAAATTCTGATAAGAAAAATGTTAACATAAACTCTGATGTTAAATCCGTTGCAAATGTTAACAAACTTTATAAGGCTAAAGGATCCAAGCAAGTCTGGGTCCTTAAAACTAATCATTAGTGGTCTTTGTGATTGCAGGGCAACAGGAAAAACATCCTATTTATGGACAGTGGATGTTCAGGACATATGACTGGAAATAAAGCCCTGCTATCAGACTTTGTGGATAAAGCTGGCCCAGAAGTGTCTTATGGAGATGGCAATATGGGAAAAACTCTGGGATATGGCAATATCAATCTTGGGAATGTCATCATTGAAAAAGTAGCTCTAGTCTCAGGACTTAAACACAATCTGCTGAGTGTTAGTCAAATATGTGACAGAGGTTATCATGTGCATTTCTTTGAAGAACAATGTGAAGTTGTAAGCAAATCTACAGGCAAAGTTGTTCTGAAGGGATACATGCATGGTAACATTTATGAAGCCAAGCATTCAACAAGTTCTAATGGTTCTGCAATCTGTCTGTTAAGTAGAGCATCAATTGAAGAAAGCTGGGATTGGCACAAGAAACTCTCTCATTTAAATTTTAACAATATAAATGAACTAGTCAAGAAAGATCTTGTGAGAGGACTGCCAAAATCAGTATTCGCTCCTGATGGCCTCTGTGATTCATGTCAAAAGGCAAAACAAAGAAAATCTTCATTCAAGAGCAAAACTGAATCTTCAATTCTTGAGCCTTATCACCTACTACATGTTGATCTATTTGGTCCAGTGAATGTCATGTCTATTGCAAAGAAGAAATATGCTTTGGTCATAGTAGATGAGTTTACCAGATACACATGGGTGTATTTCTTGCACACAAAAAGTGAAACTACATCTATCTTAATTGATCATGTCAAACAACTGGATAAATTGGTCAAAGACTCTTTGAAAATCATAAAAAGTGATAATGGCACTAAGTTCAAGAATTTGATTATGGAAGAGTTCTGCAAAGACCATGGAATAAAGCAGGAATTCTCTGCTCCTGGAACTCCACAGCAAAATGGAGTTGTTGAAAGAAAGAATAGAACTCTTATTGAAGCCGGAAGAACTATGCTTGATGAAGCAAAGTTACCAACCTACTTTTGGGTTGAAGCTGTGCAGACTGCTTATTTTACTCAGAATGCAACACTTATCAACAAGCATGGAAAGATACCATATGAGGTGGTGAAGAAAAAGAAGCCAAATCTGAAGTACTTTCATGTATTTGGATGCAAGTGTTTTGTTCTTAAGACTCATCCTGAACAGCTATCCAAATTTGATCTAAAAGCTGATGAAGGAATTTTTGTTGGATATCCACTTTCCACAAAAGCCTTCAGAGTCTACAATTTAAGAACAAGGGTTGTCATGGAATCTATCAATGTCTCTTTTGATGATAAGAAGATTACTGGACTTGAAGATTTCAATGATCATGATCAGCTGAGATTTGAGAATGAAGTTTTAAATTCTGATTCTGTAAATTCTGATAGTCTAAATCCTGATGCTACAAACTCTGATGGGTTAAACTCTGATGTTATTAAAACTGTGGTGTCTACGCCAAAGGAAAATGCACCTGTGTAGGGGGAGCATATTGAAGATCGAACCACATCTCAAGAAGCATCAGAACCTAGAACATGCTCTTCAAGTTCTGATTCATCAAGTTCTGATGGGCCAAGTTCTGATAATTCTGGAAACTCAAATTCTGAAGAATCCAACTCAGAGAGCATAATTTCAGGGGGAGCATCAGAAAATGTTGATGGAGACAGCATGGATCATGGGGGAGCATCCAGTTTTAGAGATAACCTTCCATCTGCAAGGAAGTGGACTAAAGCACATACACCTGACTTGATTATTGGAGATCCTAAAGCAGGTATTAGAACTAGAACAACAACATCAAATGAATGTCTATATCATTCTTTTCTTTCTCAGGCTGAACCAAAGGAAGTGGAAGAAGCTCTTCAAGATGCTGATTGGGTGCAAGCAATGCAGGAAGAGTTAAATGAATTTGAAAGAAATAAAGTCTGGACCCTAGTACCAAGACCAAAGAACAGATCAGTTGTTGGTACAAAATGGGTGTTCAAAAATAAAACTGACAGTGAAGGCATAATAACAAGAAATAAAGCAAGGCTGGTTGCTAAAGGTTACTCTCAACAGGAGGGTATTAATTATGATGAAACATTTGCACCAGTTGCTAGATTGGAAGCCATAAGGATATTTCTGGCTTATGCTGCTCATAAAAAGTTTAAAGTCTTTCAAATGGATGTAAACAGTGCTTTTCTTAATGGAGAATTGGAAGAAGAAGTATATGTTGAACAACCTCCAGGTTTTGTAGATTCAAAATTTCCTAATCATGTCTACAGACTTGATAAAGCACTTTATGGCCTTAAGCAAGCTCCAAAAGCATGGTATGGGACATTAGCTCAGTTTCTTCTGGAAAGTAGATTTAACAGAGGGACTATTGACAAAACTTTATTCTATCTCAATCATGGAAAGGACTTACTTTTGGTGCAGATATATGTTGATGATATCATTTTTGGTTCTACAAATAACAGACTTTGTAAAAGGTTTGCCAAGCTAATGCAGTCAAGATATCAAATGAGTATGATGGGAGAACTTATCTATTTTCTGGGCCTTCAAGTCAAGCAGAATGAAGAATGAACTTTTATTTGTCAATCTAAGTACACTAGAAATTTGTTGAAGAAATTTGGAATGCAAGAATGTTCAAGTGCATCCACTCCTATGGCCACTACAACAAGATTGGATAAGGATACTGGTACATCAGTAGATATTACTGATTACAGAGGTATGATTGGCTCACTACTCTATCTAACTCCAAGTAGACCTGATATTATGTATGATACCTGTCTTTGTGAAAGATTTCAAGCAGATCCAAGAGAGCCTCACTTAACAGCTGTGAAAAGAATTTTTAAGTACCTTAAAGGTACAGCTGATCTGGGATTGTGGTATCCTAGGGAATCAGACTTTAAGCTAATAGGTTACTCAGATGGAGATTTTGCAGGGTGCAAAATTGACAGGAAAAGCACAAGTGGAAGCTGCCAATTTCTTGGAGGCAGATTAGTTTCTTGGTTTAGCAAGAAATAAAAGTCAATTTTCACATCAACTGCAGAGACAGAGTACATTGCTGCAGGCAGCTGTTGTGCACAAATTCTTTGGATGAAGAATCAGTTACTGGATTATGGGTTAGAATTTTCTAAAATCCCTATTTACTGTGATAATCAAAGTGCTATTGCTATGACAGGTAATCCAGTTAAGTGCTCAATGACAAAGCACATCAGTATTAGGTACCACTTCATAAGGGAACATGTGATGAAAAGTATAATGGAATTGCATTTTGTTCCAACAGATCAACTAGCAGATATCTTCACAAAACCACTATGTGAAGCTACTTTTACAAGATTGGTAAATAAACTTGGAATGGTTTCAGGTTCTTTCTCTAAATCTGTTTACTTTATGTTCTGATACATCAGACCTTATGATCAGTATTTACAGATATTAATATCTTTATGTAATCTGTGCTTAAATTGAAATTTACCTAAGTGCTGATTGTTGTCTGATATGAATTTCTAGACTCTGATAGTGATATAAATGTTTCTGTGACTATTCAATCCAATGAGGATAACTGTGCTAGATGCTGACCTAGTAGTCTCTAATATACTAAAGATCCCAGGTTTGAAGTAATTGTTTATGTGGAAATCTTTTAACACAAGCAAATTCTAATATTGAGCTTGGTTAGGTTTACTTTGTGTATCTTATTACTAAGTCAAAAATTAGAATAATGCTTCTTATCTGTTAAGTTCTGATGTTGGTAAATCTCATGGATGTACTAAGTGCTGATAAGCCTCACTTATCAAAAGAAAAAGTAAAGAAAAGACATAAAGATCAGGTACTCCTTTGAGATCTAGAGAAAAATGTATGTGGAAGGGAAGACCCAAGTGCATTGCTGGTATTAAGTAATATGCATTAGAAAAAGCAAAATAAAATTTTCTTGGTGACTTTTCAGATTCTCTGATTACTGGAGAAATACTTTGATAATAGCATAAATTCTGATAAGCAGTCGTGACTCACTTACACTGAGAAGCCACTGTAAAAAGGAATTTTAAAAGATGCATAAAATGAGCATAAAACAGTTGAGGTGGACTCATGCATGAACTCATTCTATAGTAGACTTCAGACTAATGACAGATTTTGAGCAAAGTTCTTAGTTATGCCTTATTTCTAAGATATACTGAAGTGAATCAGACTTTACTCTGTGTCTAATATTTAGCTTAATGCACACACTTACACTCCATATGAATGATGAAAATTACTGTGGTGATCAATGTGATTTTAGATGAACAATTTAAGTGTCAGTTACATAAATTTTGAGGACAAGTTCTGATGGAAATTCTAATGATTAAGTTCTACAGAAACCATATCAGTATTTGTGTGAAGAATTACAGAAATAAACATTCACTTTTTGCGTAAAGAAGCCATATTCTGATGACCTTTAAATTCTGATAATAATCAAGTTCTGATGCTTACATGGCAGTATTTATTTCCTTGATTTATTTTTGGGTCAATACTTGAACGGTTATATTTTATCAGAATATTGGTTTAAGTGAGATAAAGACAGTAATAATCATTTGTTTAGTGGGAACAGTTTTTTTTGAAAAACTGCATGTGCATAGTAATCATTACTTATTTCCCGTGCCCATTAACTTTTGACTTAATTACTGCATGGCTGACAGGTGTATAGTTTGTTCCACTTCTCAATAACTGCTGTCAAGTGGAGCGTATAAGTAAAAGAGATAAAAGATTTTAAAAATCTTTTACTTACATTTCTTTCGATACTCTCTCTCTCTCTTTTTCTTATTTTCTCATATTCTTTGACGGTTTTTTATCTAGACATTTTATCAAACACCTTTCAGGCACTCTAAATTTTCACACATTTTCAATGGCACCCAAGGATATAATCTTTAATGGAGCAAGGTTCGTCCCCAAAAATTACGCTACCATTCTCACTAAGAGTGAAGCTCCTTCGGAACTTCATTTTATTCAGGATTTCTTATCTCATAGTGAAATTGGGTTCGCTTTGACGTAGCCATCCAGTTTATCTAGAAATCAAGTTCTGACGTTCTGGCGAACGGGACTTTATGATGATGGTGGTAAGAATGGGACTCCAAGTATCATGTTTACAACAAATGAGGTTGAGTATGTTGTTACTCCGGCAACAGTTTGAAAAGCTCTACACCTACCTGAAAACTGTCAATTCAGTTCTGCTGTGGAGGAGCCCTTGCTACAATAAATGATGGATAATCTAGGGTATGAAAAGAGTTTGGCTAATATGGGTCAACTCAAACGCCCATATATTCGAAGGGAATGGAGCTTCTTCTTCGATTGCATCACGAAGATGTTTTCTAACAAGTGCTCAAATTTTGATGCCATTCCTATTCTAACACAACAAATTGGGTATGCACTCTTAAACCAGTCTCATTTTGATTATGCAAAGACTGTGTTATGTTTTACAGGAGATAAAATGAAAGAGGACAGGAATGTAGTTTACTTTGCTAGGTTCTGTCATTTAATTTATAGTTCCCGTACATCAGATGAACCACAACCAGCAAGTGAACACATAGAACCTTTTAGGTTAGCTAAGAGGGCTTTTACTGATCTCTTAACTGCTGACAACAAGAAGGGAGTTTTGAGACCCCTTAGAATTCCTTTATCAGTAAAGCAAGCTCTGGTAAATGCTGATTATGATACCTATTCATTGCTATATCCTGATGTCCAACCCACGAACACACAACAGCCATCAGAACCAACCATTAATCAAACACAGCAACCACAGCCATCAACACATAAACAAGTGAAGCCTTCTCCTTCTAGAGCAAAGAGGACTAAGACAGTACCTCAGTCATAGCAGAAAAGAAGGAAGATGATTTTAAGAGATGAGTCTGATGATGAGGTACATGTTCAACCATCAGAACCTGTTGCTGAAGTAGCTGAGAAAGTCTCTTCTCAGACAGCTCAAGAAACTGGGACTTCTAGGCCCCTAAAAAGGCTTAGAAAGCTAAACTCTGATGATCAAGCTCCCAGAGTCTCTCCATCAGCTAAGAGACTTAAAAAGGAAAGAGCAAGGAGGGCTGTAGAATCATCAATCTCTGAAGAAGGAATGGAAGCAGCAGTTGAGGAAGGAGGTCAGGAATCTCTGATCTCAGAAGACCCAATTGTGATTGAATCTCTTCCCACTACTGAACTAGACTTTACTGAAGCTCACAAATCTCCTATTCAAGAGCCAGAGAATACTCAAGAACACATGCCTACACCTCCTGTGTCTCCTATCATTGATCAAGTACATGCTGATAATCCGGGTACAAGTGCTGAAA
Source organism: Apium graveolens (assembly GCF_009905375.1). Taxonomy (NCBI): domain Eukaryota; kingdom Viridiplantae; phylum Streptophyta; class Magnoliopsida; order Apiales; family Apiaceae; genus Apium; species Apium graveolens. Next base: position 250,164,702 of record NC_133655.1, read on the forward strand.
TAGATATTCACAACTTGAATGTGCCTGAGGTTCTGTACTTGGAAGCTCCAACCATTCCTAAGCAAACTCCACCAACAACTCCACTTCTAGATGTTGATGTCAATGCAGATGAATATTCTATTGCTGCACATACAATTATTCTATCACAAGATGCTGATACTGAAGATTCTGCAAGTTTTATTGAAATAAATACTGAAAATACTTGTGAAGCTGCTACAAATGAAAATGCTGATGCAGCTGGTCCTTCAGGACATGCACTTCTACAAATAGTTAATAAAGCTAATTTGATTAAAAAGTCTGTGAGAGAGGATGCACCAGTACCTTGGAGTGAAACCTCCAGAGGAAGAGAATGGATCAAGGAGTGGAACAAAGTTGATTTTGTTCCTACTGCAAATATTCTTGCTGAGCACCTGGCTAAAGTTGACAAGATGCTGATGAATGATGACTTCAAAGCACATCTCAGAGTTACTGCATTGAGTACCGGGAACCTTCAAGGTCAACACTCAATAACTCAATCCAAGGTGAAAAAAATTCAAGAAACACTGATTCAGCAAGACATCAATGTCAAATTGGACAAGAAAAGGTTTTTTCAGCCAGCCTTTGACCGCATTGGGTATATAGAAAAGACTCAAGAAAAGCAGCAAGCTCAACTATCTGATATTTTAAAGAATCAAGCTGCTCAACTAGACCAACTCAATAAAATCCAAAACTCTGATTAAGTCCAAATGCAAAACTGATCAACCAATGAAGGGTAAGGATGATGATAATGAAGACCAAGGAAACTCTAAAAGGAGTAGAGTTCAAAGTCAAGGCAGGTGTTCTTTATCAAGCAAAGCTATAACTACAAGTCAAAGAACAAGTCCTGATACTGGTAAAAGGATAAGTTCTGATGAACAAACTCTGAAACTTGATGAAGAGATCTCCAAAAGGCTGTTCCTAAAACACAATCCAGGCATAAATATTGAAAGTCTGAAGGAAGAAGATATTAGACTGAAAGCTGAAAATGACAAATCTAAGTGAAAGTCTAAAGCTGAAGTCATAGCAAAGAAACCACCTAAGCCTAAGGGCATTGTGATCAAATAAATGACAGATACTAAGGCATCTAAGGCCAAGTCCAAATCACATGTGGAAGTTGATCCTAGATTCAAAGGTAAGGCAAAAGTTGATGAACCTATAAAGATATATATGCCAACTATGGATCTGGAAGCAAAATCTGATGAAGATGCAACTCTGATTTTGAAGAAGAAAAGTAATATTCAAGCAACCTCTGACAGAGCTCAAGTTGTCTTGACATCAGAAGAAAAGGAAACCTCTGACATTGCTCATGTTAAACCTTCAAAAATTCTACTACCTGGATTTACTAAAGCTCAACAATCTGCTCAATCTATGAAGACTTCAACAAATGTTTTTAAGGGTAGATTACTCCAAGGGAAGGAAACTAGAGATAAAACAAGACTGGGTAATGCTGATGAGAAGAGAGTAAGCAACTCTACTTTAGATCCTACATCTCTTTCTGAACCAGGAGTAGGGACAACTCCAAAAAGACTAAATCAATTGGAGTCTGTACAGATGGTTTACAATTCCAAGCTGAAAAAAGACATAATGCTTTATTTTATGACAGATGGAAGAGTATTCCAGATAAGAAAGGATGCAATTCGATTGAAGTATTATGAAGAACTACAACATGTTTTATTTCTACTTCAAGTGAAGAACGGGTCAACAGATGGTGCTGCCAGTTACTTAAAATCTGATATTCAAAGACAGAAGAAACTTTACTCTGTAAAGTCTGACATATCATACTATCCAAAGTACAGAGCTCACTGATAAGTGGCATTTTATACCACTTAGAACGTCTTAAAATAGCTTAAATTGGTGTCTTGAAATCAAGTATTTTGTGTATTTGATGCGTTTTTCTAGTGTTTATGCATTTCAGGGTATTAGTTACATTTCGGGGGAGTAATCATCAAGAATAAGCCTTGGCATATGTTCATCATTGAGAGGGGGAAGAAATGGGCAGATTACGGTGAAGGAATGGAGCAAACTCAGGAATTTTCCAGAAGGGTCCTGAGCGCCCGCTCAGCTATGCTGAGCGGCCGCGCAGAAAGTTGAGCGCCCGCTCAGCTATGCTGAGCGGCCGCGCAGGGTCAGGGAAAAAAAATAATTTATTTTAGGACTTCTATTTCTGTTTGGCTTCCACTTCTATGTAATCTGAGTTTTATGGGACTATTATATAAGTAGATTTGGAGACGTTTTCATGGGAGAGGATCGTGGTATTACGCAAGGAGCGAAGGAGATAAGGAAGAAGACCGTTTAGTGCACAACAACGAAGAGGAAGCATATTTTCTTGTGATTCTTGTTTCGTTGTAACGTTGGATGCTAGTTTTCTTACCTTGAACCTATTTACTCTTGTGACGTACTCTGATTTAATATAATTAGTTTAGTTATTATTTTCTTGTGTTTGTTTATCATGATTTCATATGAACCCATGATGACGATAAGTGCTATTATGGGCTAATCGTGATCATGGGGTTGTAACGGATTTATTATGGAATTCTTTAGTTAATTGTTTAATACTTTATTGTGTGATGATTGTATGATATCTAGTTTTGGTTGTGCGTATTCGTCTTATGTGCGTCGCGAACATATAAGATAGGGTGTTAATCTCTTGTGAAGCGACGGTGGATCTTGAGATTTAGAACTTGCCATGCTAGCATAGGTTCATGTACGTTGTGCATGATTAGTGGTTAAGTCTAACAGTTTTATTTGCCCTATGTAATCAAAAGGAATAACTTGTGCTTAAATCGTTGTGTTGTCAATTTCTGTAGACATATAGGAACTCAACATAATTGATGACTATTCAACTTCTATCTTGATTGTGGATGTTTTGTAGAATGGTATTAGTACAATAAAAGTTGGCTTTTATTAGTTTTGTGTTATTCGATTAATATCATCACTGTCACATGCTAAAGGTAATAACAATGACTATTGAAGGAAGTAGTAATGAAGTTGTGATCTCATGAGTGTTTTATTATTGATAAATTGAAGTGTTAATTAAGTGATTAATTAAGTAGTTAATTGTAGTTAATATTTAGTCAACAATTCTAAGTGTTAGTGTCTTAATATTGAGAATTAATCATACATTGGTGAGTGAGTTTAATTAGACAATAAATTAGTCCGAGTCTTTGTGGGAACGAACTAGAAAGTATTCTATATTACTTGCGAACGCGTATACTTGCGTGAATATTAGTGTGTGTTTTTGCCCTAACAAGTTTTTGGCGCCGCTGCCGGGGACTCGGCGTATTTGTTTAGTTTATGTACTTACCATCATTGGTCATTAGGACTCAGTGATTAGGACGTAGTAGTTACTTATTATTTCTGGTTGTGTTTCAGGTACTTTAGCAAGCGTTTATGCAAACTCGTTCTCGTACTCGCAAGGGGACTTTAGATACAGCTGAGGAGACAAACGAAGTTCTTGATATTCCGGAGAAGTTAGATTTTGAAGATTCGGATTCAGGAACTGAGCGGAAAGAACCAGTAAACATGGGTGATCGTATTGTTCAAGCTGATCCAGCTTTTATGGACTTTTCTCGGCCAAAAATTGATGACATTCAGTCAAGAATTCTTCATCCGGCTATTCAAGAAACACCTTTGAAATCAAGCCGGGCACTATTCAGATGGTGCAGAATTCTGTTTCTTTTGGAGGAGCGGCGACTGAAGACCCCAACATGCACATAAGGAATTTTGTCGAGATCTGCAGCACTTTTAAGTATAATGGCGTGACTGATGAGGCTATCAAGTTGAGGCTTTTCCCATTCTCACTGAGGGACAAGGCTAAAGACTGGTTACATTCTGAACCAGCTGGGTCCATCACTACGTGGCAAGATCTTGCGCAAAAGTTTCTGGTGAAGTTTTATCTGATGGCAAAGACTGCTGCTATGAGGAGTGCTCTTACTCAGTTTGTGCAGCAACCTACAGAATCTATGTGCGAGGCTTGGGAACGCTACAAGGAAATGTTGAGAAAATATTCACATCATGGAATGCCTGATTGGATGGTGATCACTGGTTTCTATAATGGTTTGGGGGCCCAATCTCGGCCCATGCTCGATGCAGCAGCTGGAGGCACCTTATGGGCTAAAAGCTATACTGAGGCGTATAATCTTATAGAGACTATGGCTGCAAATGAGCATCAAAACCCAACTCAGAGGATGACGTCAGGTAAGGTAGCAGGTATTCTGGAAGTTGATGCAGCCACCGCTATTGCAGCACAGCTTCAAGCGCTATCAATGAAGGTTGATTCTCTGGCTACATATGGAGTTAATCAAATAGCTCTGGTTTGTGAGCTTTGTGCAGGTTCTCATGCTACGGATCAGTGTTCTCTTATCAACGAATTTGTTCAGTATGTGAATAATTATCAGCGACAACAGCAGCCTGTGCCAGCGACCTATCATCCTAATAACAGAAATCATCCAAATTTCAACTGGGGGAATAATCAGAATGCTATTCAGCCACCATATCAGCAAGGAGTGAGTAAACAGTTTAACCCATCTGGATTCCAGCAACCACAACAATATACTACAAGGCAATCATATCCTCAACAGGGAAGTACAGCTGCACCTACTATTGCTAATTTTGAGGAACTTAAGCTGTTATGCAAGAGTCAAGCGGTTTCTATCAAGACCTTGGAAAATCAAATCGGTCAATTAGCCAATGCAGTGCTCAATCGTCAACCTGGCAGTCTTCCCAGTGACACGGAAGTACCAGGCAGGAAGGAAGCTAAAGAGCAAGTCAAGGCTATTACCTTAAGGTCTGGAAAAGTTGCTGATGCTGAAAAGGCAAAAGAAGGAGAAGCTGAAATTAGAGATGAAGAAGCTAAGCAAAAGGAGAAAGCGGCGGAACCAAGGAAGACTAGTATTGAACACACTCTGCCTGAGGCTAATACAGGGGAGAAACAGCTCTATCCTCCATCACCTTTTCCTAAGAGATTGCAGCAACAAAAGCTGGATAGACAGTTCAGTAAGTTTTTGGAGGTGTTCAAGAAACTTCACATCAATATACCTTTCACTGAGGCTCTGGAGCAAATGCCTAGTTATGCGAAGTTTATGAAGAGTATTCTTTCAAGGAAGGTGAAACTGGATGACCTTGAGACCGTTGCTCTCACGGAAGAATGCAGCGCTGTTCTGCAGTAAAAGTTACCACCAAAACTGAAAGATCCAGGTAGCTTCACCATTCCGTGCACCATTGGCAATTTGACTTTTGACAAGTGCCTTTGTGATTTGGGAGCAAGCATCAATCTGATGCCGTTGTCGATCTTTAAAAAGTTGGATTTGCCTGATCCAAAACCCACATACATGTCTCTACAATTGGCTGATCGTTTCATTACTTACCCAAGGGGCATAGTGGAGGATGTGCTAGTCAAGGTGGATAAGCTCTTCTTTCCTGCAGATTTTGTTATTCTGGATTTTGAGGAAGATAAGAAGATTCTCATAATCTTAGGAAGACCTTTCTTGGCTACTGGCCGTACCTTGATAGATATGCAAAAAGGTGAACTTACTATGCGGGTACAAGATCAGGATGTGACCTTCAACGTATTCAAGGCAATGAAATTCCCTACAGAAGATGAGGATTGCTTTAAAGTGGATGTGATTGATTCTGCGGTTACTTCGGAACTCGATCGCATGCTAATGTCTGATGCATTGGAAAAGGCCTTAGTGGGGGATTTTGACAGCGATGATGAAGATGGCAACGAGCAATTGCAATATCTGAACGCTTCTCCCTGGAAGCGAAAGCTGGACATGCCGTTTGAATCTCTTGGTACTTCTGACCTCAAGAATGCTGAAGGAAAGCTCAAACCATCAATAGAGGAAGCACCTACCTTGGAGCTCAAGCCATTACCTGAACACTTGAGGTATGTTTTTTTAGGTGATGCATCTACTTTACCTGTTATTATTTCATCTGACCTTTCAGGTAGTGAGGAAGACAAGCTCTTAAGGATTTTGAGAGAATTTAAATCGGCTATTGGATGGACCATAGCAGACATCAAGGGGATAAGTCCTTCATATTGTATGCATAAAATTCTGCTAGAGGAAGGTAGTAAGCCGACTGTGGAACAGCAGCGAAGACTGAATCCTATCATGAAGGAGGTGGTGAAGAAAGAAATTCTGAAATGGCTGGATGCAGGCATCATTTATCCTATTTCTGACAGCTCGTGGGTAAGCCCCGTACAATGTGTACCTAAGAAAGGAGGTATTACTGGGGTAGCAAATGAAAAGAATGAGCTTATCCCCACTCGAACAGTTACAGGATGGAGAGTATGCATGGATTATAGAAAATTGAACACAGCCACAAGGAAGGATCACTTCCCTCTTCCGTTTTTTGATCAGATGCTTGACAGGTTGGCGGGTCATGAGTATTTTTGTCTTCTGGATGGTTATTCAGGGTATAATCAGATTTGTATTGCACCAGAGGATCAGGAAAAGACTACCTTCACTTGTCCATTTGGTATGTTTACTTTTCACAGAGTTTCGTTTAGGTTATGTGGCGCCCCAGCCACTTTTCAGAGATGTATGATGGCTATATTCTCTGACATGATTGGAAATAATGTCAAAGTGTTCATGGACGACTTCTCCGTCTTTGGACATTCATATGATGAATGTTTGAATAATCTGCGCGCCGTACTCAAAAGGTGCGTGGAAACTAATTTGGTGCTCAATTGGGAGAAATGTCATTTTATGGTGCGTGAAGGCATTATTCTTGGGCATAAGGTATCTAACAAGGGTCTGGAGGTGGACAAGGCCAAGGTGGGAGTCATTGAAAATCTTCCACCACCTAATTCTGTGAAAGGAATCCGTAGTTTTCTTGGTCATACGGGTTTTTATCGGCGATTCATCAAGGACTTTTCAAAGATATCTAAGCCGTTGTGCAATTTGCTTGAGAAAGATGTGCCTTTCAAATTTGATGATGAATGTTTGGCAGCATTCGAGACTCTCAAGAAGAGTTTGATCACTGCACCAGTTATTACAGCACCAGATTGGAAAGAACCGTTTGAGATGATGTGTGATGCGAGTGATTATGCGGTAGGTGCAGTTCTGGGACAGCGCAAGAAACATCTCTTCCATGTGGTCTACTATGCTAGTAAGACTTTAAATGGGGCCCAAATGAACTACACCACTACTGAGAAGGAGCTATTGGCTATAGTCTTTGGTTTCAAGAAATTTCGATCTTATCTACTTGGTACAAAAGTAACAGTATTCACTGATCATGCGGCTATTCGCTATCTGGTTTCCAAGAAGGATTCGAAGCCGAGACTCATTCGTTGGGTGCTTCTACTTCAGGAATTTGAGTTAGAGATCAAGGATAGAAAAGGTACTGAGAATCAAGTAGCTGACCATCTCTCTAGGTTGGAGAATCCCGATTCTACTTCACAAGATAGGACATTAATCAATGAATCTTTTCCGGATGAGCAGTTGTTTGCAGTTCAGGAGGAAGAACCACGGTTTGCAGATATTGTAAACTATCTCGTCAGCAATTTAATGCCTCCTAATTTGACCTCCGCTCAAAAGAAGAAGTTTCTGCATGAGGTGAAGTGGTATATGTGGGATGAACCATATTTGTTTAGACAGGGAGCTGACCAGATCATCAGGAGATGTATCCCGTTCTGTGAGACGGAGGGGATATTACGAGACTGCCACTCCACGGTTTATTGTGGACACTACGGTGGTGAGAAGACGACAGCTCATATTCTTCAAGCAGGTTTTTTTGGCCTACTTTGTTTAAGGATGCTCATCAGTTTGTTTTAAGGTGTGATCGTTGCCAAAGAGTGGGAAATTTGACGAGAAAGGACGAGATGCCATTAAATGTGATGCTTGAAGTTGAGGTCTTTGATGTTTGGGGAATCGATTTCATGGGGCCTTTTATCTCGTCTTGCAATAATCAGTACATCTTGCTGGCAGTCGATTATGTCTCAAAATGGGTAGAACTTAAAGCTTTACCGACAAATGATGCAAAGGCAGTGCTAAATTTTCTTCATAAGCAAATTTTCACAAGGTTTGGAACACCTCGGGTAATCATAAGTGATGAAGGGTCGCATTTCTACAACCGTAAGTTCACTTCTATGATGCAGCGTTATAATGTGAATTAGTGGCTATTGCCTATCATCCACAAACAAATGGTCAAGCGGAAGTGTCTAACAGAGAGATAAAGCGCATTCTAGAGAAGGTTGTTTGTCCGTCAAGGAAGGATTGGTCTTTAAAGCTCGATGAAGCTGTTTGGGCTTACAGAACAGCATACAAAACTACACTTGGTATGTCCCCGTTTCAGTTGGTGTACGGTAAGGGATGTCATCTACCTGCGGAGCTTGAGCATAAGGCCTACTGGGCATTGAAAAAGTTGAACCTGGATTTAGATGCAACTGGTAAGAAAAGAATGCTTCAGCTTAATGAACTTGATGAATTTCGACTTCAAGCGTACGAGAATAACAAAATGTATAAGGAAAAGGTGAAGAGGTGGCACGATAGGAAGCTACATCCTAAGTTATTTGTGCTGGGGCAACAAGTTCTCTTATTCAACTCTCGGCTCCGACTTTTTCCTGGGAAGTTGAAATCAAGGTGGTCTGGACCTTTTATTGTCAAAACTGTGTTTCCACATGGAGCGGTGAAAATTTTTGAGAATGATCCGGACCAAGCATTCAAAGTTAACGGTCAGCGTTTGAAGCACTACTATGGGGACATGGCAAACCGAGAAGTGGTTAGTGCCATTTTGTTGACTACTTGAGAAAGGTACGCAACGTCAAACTAATGACGAAAAAGAAGCGCTGCGTGGGAGGCAATTCATGAATTGTTGTTACAGAAACCCTTAGAAGTTAATAACCTATCAAAAAACACAAAAAAATCAGAAAATCGGGGCTGAAATTTTTTTTTCCCAGTGACCCCCTGAGTGCCCGCTCAGCTTTGCTGAGCGACCGCTCAGGGGTCGACTGCCAGAATTTTTTTTTTTTAAGTTCAGGAAAAAAAAAAGAAAAAAAAAACCCAATTGTAGCCCATAAACCCACGATTTGTTCCCACTACCCCATCATTTTAACCCTTAATCCCCAAACCCTAATCTAATTTAACCTATTCCACACCCTATATATACATACACATATCCTACATATCTCCCACAAACTTCCTACACTTAAACTCTCTCCCAAGCACCAAAACTCAGTTCTTAAACACTTTTATTGAAGAATCAATGGCACCCAAGAGAGTACGGACTATCGATAACAGCAGTACAGTCCCTACTGCTAATTCATCAAGGGGTACTGCTGCAAGGCCTCGGTTGACTGACAGAGCTGCGGAGGAGGAGTACACTAGGCTTTTGGGGAAGCCGATTCTGAAGGAGAGAGGGTTTTTACCATCAGGGAGGGATGGTGAGTTGCTACCCATGATTGCAGAGAAGGGGTGGATAGCTTTTTGTGAGTCGCCCGAAGCAGTGCCGATGAGCGTGGTTCGCGAGTTCTATGCGAACGCGAAGGCCGAAAAGAATGGTTTTTCTGTGGTCCGAGGGCTGACGGTTGATTATCACCCTGCGGCGATTCGCCATGTGATTGGACAGCGAGAGAGGAAGCCCGAGGAGGAGAACTGGAATGAGAAGACTGCTGAGGATTTTGACTTGGATTTGATTTGTGCGACTCTATGTAGGCCGGACACAGTTTGGACCTTCAAGACCGGCACTAATGAGTATCGTCACTTCCCGGCGATCGCTATGAACAGGTATGTCCGTGCATGGAATGCATTTATTTGTGCTAATATTTTGCCTTCTTCGCATGCACACGAGGTCACAGTTGAGAGAGCACAGTTGTTGTGGGGAATTCTTCATGAGGAGTACTATGTGGACCTTGGTGAGTTTATCTACCAAGGAATTCTGAAGTTTTTGAGGGGAGCTAAGCATATGAACATCCCTTATGCATCCACGATTACGAAGCTGTGCCGAGCAGTAGGAGTGAACTGGCCGGCTCATGAGCAGTTGCAGTTGCCGGCAGCTCTGATTGATTCTGGAACTCTGAATGGGATGCAGGAGTCGACCGGTGGTGAGCCCGAGGAGCATGGGCTGGGTTATCGTCTTCCAGGAGGGCGTCCAGCACGAGGTGCTACTATGGCTAGGCCTGGGCGTGATGAGGCTGGTTCTTCGAGAGCTCAGGAGGGTGCTGGGATGGCTGATACCCAGTATAGGAGGCTTTCACGGCGGATGGATGCCATGTACGAGACGCAGAGCAGGTTTGCTCAGGAGCTCACCCTTGCGTTAGGGACTGCTTTTCGGGGCCTTGGAGCTGATATCTAGTGGCCAGTTTTTGGTGAGGACTCTGCATACCCGCCGCCTGATACTCCACCCACTGAGGGTGATGATGATGATGACTCCGAGTAGGTATACCCTGTGTTTCTTTCTACTATCTTCACTGAGGACAGTGAAGATTTTAAGTTTGGGGGTGGTAGTTAAGGAATACTGTGTGTGTGTCATATAGCTGCATATTCATGATAGTTTAGTTCATATAAGTTGCATAATTTATGCCATATAGTTTTTTTTTATATATAGCTTTAATTGTTTATCATGTCATGTAGCTCATGCATTTACCATGATCCCTTTTGCGATGATTTATCGACTGAATTGTGATATTGATGCGAGTGTAGTGATAGCATTAAAGTGATATTAAGTCATGTAGGTTGATATGCATGCTAGAAGCACTTGTAATTCCACTAAGTCTTAGAGAATGCGTAAGGGCTAGATTGTTGTTATAATTTGATTATTTTCGAGGTCAATCTATTTATTATGCGTAGAATTCGATAATAGGCTCTTAGTGATAAAGGCATGAAAAAGAAAAAAATTGGAGTAAAAAAAAATAAAAAAAAATGGAATTTGTTGCTAGTTGTGGCTAGGCGTCAAATGGCTAGTAGCCGGCTCGTATGTTGTGCGAGTAGTCTAGGGTTGAGCAAGATGGAGCGAAACGCACTTGCTCAGAAATTTTATAAAAAAAAAATTTATTTTTTGTGGTGTTTATGCATAATTGATCAAGAGTGGGCTCTTTGGTATTCGAGTTATTAAGTTCTTAGGGACTTTGTGCCTAGTGACCTAAGGCTTTTAGAGTCTGGGATCCGCTAACCTACCGTTCGTTACATGGATTTGTGGACCTCACTCATTACACGGTCAAATAAGCATTTGTGTTGTGAATAAAAAGCATGATTCCGTAATAAGCTCCTGAATTCTTGTAGTGTTGTATATCACTTTGTGCCTAGAATTTTTATTCTTTGTATAATCATGTGATTGCCTTGAGGATAGTTGAGTCATAATAATTGGTCTAGTTCTGAAGCATATATGTTAAGCATTTGCACACACCACGTTTCTGGCTGTATGTCCGTTTGCATGAGTTTATTGATCTTTAGTTGTCTAACTGCATTTGTTGAGATGTTGCAATTTGGTTGGTTTATTCGTAGTAAGGGGGATCGCTGCATTTTCATATAGATTGCATTCATGCATGTTTTTATTTTTTTTTGAGTCTGTGACGCTTGAGGACAAGCATCGATTTAAGTTTGGGGCTGTGATAAGTGGCATTTTATACCACTTAGAACGTCTTAAAATGGCTTAAATTGGTGTCTTGAAATCAAGTATTTTGTGTATTTGATGCGTTTTTCTAGTGTTTATGCATTTCAGGGTATTAGTTGCATTTCGGGGGAGTAATCATCAAGAATAAGCCTTGGCATGTGTTCATCATTGAGAGAGGGAAGAAATGGGCAGATTACGGCGAAGGAACGGAGCAAACTCAGGAATTTTCCAGAAGGGTCCTGAGCGCCTGCTCAGCTATGCTGAGCGGCCGCGCAGGGTCGGGGAAAAAAATAATTTATTTTAGGACTTCTATTTCTGTTTGGCTTCCACTTCTATGTAATCTGAGTTTTATGGGACTATTATATAAGTAGATTTGGAGACGTTTTCATGGGAGAGGATCGTGGTATTACGCAAGGAGCGAAGGAGATAAGGAAGAAGACCGTTTAGTGCACAACAACGAAGAGGAAGCATATTTTCTTGTGATTCTTGTTTCGTTGTAACGTTGGATGCTAGTTTTCTTACCTTGAACCTATTTACTCTTGTGACGTACTCTGATTTAATATAATTAGTTTAGTTATTATTTTCTTGTGTTTGTTTATCATGATTTCATATGAACCCATGATGACGATAAGTGCTATTATGGGCTAATCGTGATCATGGGGTTGCAACGGATTTATTATGGAATTCTTTAGTTAATTGTTTAATACTTTAGTGTGTGATGATTGTATGATATCTAGTTTTGGTTGTGCGTATTCGTCTTATGTGCGTCGCGAACATATAAGATAGGGTGTTAATCTCTTGTGAAGCGACGGTGGATCTTGAGATTTAGAACTTGCCATGCTAGCATAGGTTCATGTACGTTGTGCATGATTAGTGGGTAACTCTAATAGTTTTATTTGCCCTATGTAATCAAAAGGAATAACTTATGCTTAAATCGTTGTGTTGTCAATTTCTGTAAACATATAGGAACTCAACATAATTGATGACTATTCAACTTCTATCTTGATTGTGGATGTTTGGTAAAATGGTATTAGTACAATGAAAGTTGGCTTTTATCAGTTTTGTGTTATTCGATTAATATCATCACTGTCACATGCTAAAGGTAATAACAATGACTATTGAAGGAAGTAGTAATGAAGTTGTGATCTCATGAGTGTTTTATTATTGATAAATTGAAGTGTTAATTAAGTGATTAATGAAGTAGTTAATTGTAGTTAATATTTAGTCAACAATTCTAAGTGTTAATGTCTTAACATTGAGAAGTAATCATACATTGGTGAGTGAGTTTAATTAGACAATAAATTAGTCTGAGTCTCTGTGGGAACGAACTAGAAAGTATTCTATATTACTTGCGAATGCGTATACTTGCGTGAATATTAGTGTGTGTTTTCGCCCTAACACTCACAATGGTGAATTAGTTGAGATGAAGCCTAATACCGCCAAGATCACTACATTTCTGGGTATTAAGGGTGTTGAATTTAATCTGGAGTCTGACAAAACTTATCTGATCAGACTGGATCAGGAAATAAGGAAAGCAAAGATTAATGATCTCATGGTTGCTATCTTTCAAACATGAGAAGATACAGTTGAACTTAAAGATGCTAAAAGGAGGATGATAAATGAACTTGAATATGCTGAGAGAACTCTTTTGAAGAACTATCTCAGAACAACTCCTGACATTCAAGAGATCAAACACTCAAGTCAAGTCAAGGACTACAACTGTTAAATTTTGAAGGATATACAGGCTAAAGCTGATATCAGACTTTAAGAATGGTAAAAGCTACAGGGACTGTGAGTTTTAGTTATCTAGTCAAATTCTCATATGCATTTGTACTTAATGTTTTTGACATCATCAAATATCTATTGAACTTGTATATTATGCTAATTTACAAGTTGGGGGATATTGTTAGATATATTTGTGATATTATGTCTAATAATGATTTGTGTTTAGTTTTCAGATCTTGACTAACAGGACAAATCAGGACTTAACTGGAAATCAGTACTTATACTGAAGTCAGAACTTAAGATATCAGAACTTAAGTTATCAGAACTTAAGATATCAAAAGATATTCATCAGAAGATAATATCAGGACTTAAGAAGACTTTCAGATAAGAAAGGCGGCTGATTGAAAGGAAAGAAGATCAAGACTAAAACAAGAAGAGATATGCATGGAGAAGAATTCTACGAAGAATAGAAGACTTGGAGGAAAAGATAACTAATTGATATATTTTAGGATACAGAATTATATTCGATATCAATTAGAGATTATCTTGTAACTGTGTGGTATATAAACACATCATAGGGTTTACACTAAATGTGTTATTGTTATCAAGAATATTATTCATTGTAACTCTAACAGCTCTCGTGATATTTGTTCATCACTGAGAGAGAACGGTTCCATTGCAATACTGTTTTATTAATAAGATTATTCTGTGTTACATACTTGTGTTCTTAATTCGATTTGATTGTATTATACACTGTATTCATCCCCCTTCTACAGTGTGTGTGACCTAACACTGTCGATTTGACTTAGTCTTGTTATTGTATAGGCATATCTTGCACAACAAAAATTGACAATTTTTGTAACACTATAGTAATCTTATAAATATTTTACTTACACATCTGCAAAAAAACTTTAAACTGATTAATGTTAAAAAAATGATTCACCCTAATATTGTAAAATATTGTTGGAACCATAATGAACATGATATTTTAAAATTTTATCACATATATACAAAATCTTCAAACTAATATTAGTTTTTATTCGATTTGGCTATATAATAAGAATCTCAACTTTATTATAAAACCCCCTCATAACTCACTCTTTTATTAGTATATAAAAATAATATCTCTTATATTTTTTAGGTTTAATACTTGATACACTAACGTTTTCATTTTCTGATTAGCTAATACGTTAAATTTATATAGAGACACTAATTGTTGAAAATCAATTTATTTCATATAGAGTCATAAAAAAAATAAGAATTTAGTTTATATTGGCAAATATGATTAAATTTTAGATATCCAATTATAGGTTGTTAATATTCTGTAATGACTGGGATTTTCATGAAATAGTTTATGAAAATAAAAGTTAATATTATATAATTATGTGGTTTATGTGTAATTTCTGTGTAATAGTAAAAGAAAATTTTAAAATATCATGTTCCAATTTGATGAGTCAGTAAAGGGCATAACATATATTTAGAAGCGTAATTGAGTCAATTGTTATCGAGACGTCAGATGGGACATGACCCGTTATGTGAAAAATGGATTTATTGAAAAGAGTGGGAATAAGAAAATAAGCGGTTTATGTTAAGTTATAAAAAATATCGGGCCCTCTGTGTATATGTGCTATATGGATTCGGAATTTTGCAAAGGTTATATAGAAATTTGAATTATCGGTTATTTGGTATAAGCGTAATCATCTATAAAAAGGGAAATTATGTGTTAAGTTATGTAAATATGAGTTGTGGTTGAAACTATTATTTGAATATATGTTATTTTACAGTTACGAGTGTGAATCTGTGATTCACGAGTTTTTAAATATTTTATGAGGATTTATTTAATTAATATAAAGATTATTTGATCCTTATATATTTTTATAAAATTATCAGAGCATGATCAAAGAGTAAAATTTATTTTAATATCTCTAGAATAGTCCTAGAGACTTTTTAGAAATGATAGTTAGATTTATTTTGATATTCTGGTATTTTAAAATGATTTTCCGAAATTTATTTTTGTTATTTGTGATTTATTTGTAAGATCCATATAAAATAATCCGTTTGCTCAAAAATTATTGAAAAATATGGGGAGAGAGCTAATTTCATATTATTTATTTTAAAAATAAATTTGTGGTACTTTTCAGATTTTACAAAGCTGATTTATATTATTAAATTATATTTATAGAATTATGCATAAAAGCAAAAGCAAAAGAAAAGAAAATCAGAATTTTAATTGGGAAATTACCCTTTGACCCTTCACCCCACCTTATACCCTGACCCCCCTTTCTTTTTTCTTCTCCCCGTGTTTCATCTCTCTCTCTCTCTCTCGCTCCCTCCCTCCCTCCCTCTCCCTCTCTCTCTCTCTCTCTCTCTCTCTCTCTCTCTTTCTCTCTCTCTCTCTCGATTTTCATGTTTCTTAACTGAAATTCGATCCCAAACTCAGATTACAATACCTCTTTTCCTTGTATATACATATATGTAGTTGTATGTGTGTGTAATAGTGGTTTGGGGGAGAAACCCCATTCGGTTTCTTGATTCATTTCGATTTTGAGTGATTGAGATTGGTAGTTGATTGCATGTTGGTTTGCTGTTGGATTCTTGAAAAAATGGTAATGTTTTGAGTAGGGGCCGAATTTAGCAACCCCGAACCCTTGCCGCCACCGGCTGTGAACTCCGGTGAGCCGGTGGTGGGCAGTGATGTGAAAACTGAGCCCTAATAAATTATAAAAACTTATTTGTTTACATGCATGTCGAAAATATATATTTACGATTAATTTTTTGATTAGGGTTTATGAATTTCGGTTCAAGTAATTAGGGAATTGTTAAGTAATTAATCGAATATATTTAAGTGGTGATTTCATATTAAGAATTTAGAATTTTTATTTTTATTCAAATTTGGTTCAAATTTTTGAATAATTCGGTTCAAATTATGTGAATTGTTGTGATGTACGAGTTGAAATATATGCTATTTTGAAATTGTATATATGGAAGGTGGTTTTTGAATATAGAATCTAAAGTATACTCGAATTAAAAAGAAGATTAGGAATTGAGTCTATGGATTAGGTTTCGAGTCATGATTTTAATTTGATTTAGTGACCCGTTATGTGGTATATGTATGAGTCGAGTTGCATGTTACGTATTATAACTGGTTGATTGATTTGTAATGGTATGATTAGAAGTGTAAAGATCATGTAATCAGAACTGATTGGGATGGTTGATTGTTGTTGTTGAGAAAGGTTAGCGTATTTACGAATATGTCATGCCCGATTTTCAAAATAAAGCATATATATAAGTATAAGGAATATAGACGAAATATTTTAATGAGATTTGGTTATAAATGAAGTGTGTCGGATTATGTGAATACGTGATTACTTGCTATGTGTAAAGTAATGATGAGTCAATGGTATAAAGTGTGTAAAGGTGCTTACCTATTATGTGATATGTGTGGTATAAGTATAATAATAAAAGAGGATAATACAATTAGGGTAGAAAGTAGACGTTCTGAGAAATATCGGGAATTGATTAAGGTTCTGATTAAGGTTTATTTTGTATTGTAGATTCGGAAAGCGAGGACGTTCAAACTAGGAAAGGAAAAGAGGTTTTAGGTGGAAGTAATTTGAATTTCGTGAAAAAGGAAAGCTTTGTGAGGCAAGTAACTCTGCCCTTTATTGTGATTCCATCATAGAGAAATGGTTATGATATGCATTGATAAAGTAAAGGACCTTCTTCGTATTGTTATTAAATCTTGTAATAAACCATGTTATTAGTTCATTTATTTCGAGTACTTTTACCATATTCCTAATTCTTGTTATCCTTACGATCCCTTGACCCTACGTAACTTGTTGAATATTTCTTACTCGATATCTTATGAACCTAGATTCATACAATGATAACCTTGTGCCTTATCGATATATCATTCCCTAAAAACTATCCTGATAATATCCTTGATAATACCTATGCTTGATGATTGATCAAAATTCCAACTTACGTTCCTTTCGTTTCAAATTGATTATTTCTTTTGAATTCTTGACTTGAATCTAAGAATGACTTTCGACTTAAAAGAGTCCAACTAATTTCAAAGGCTGGTAAAGTTAAAATGAATTTAGTTTACAAACTTCTATAATTTCCAACATAAAGGTTTTCATTGAATTCCTAAAGATTGGATAGAGACGTAAGAGGCTAGCCGGGCTACTCCACTCACATAAGAGGCTAGCGGGGCTAGTCCAACAATATAGGATTAAATAATTCAAAAGATACCATAATGACCGAATAGAGGTTAGTACGGGCTGATCACCCGTATTAAATTAAAAGATGGATATTCTAATCAAGGGATATATATTGTTAAAATGAAAGTAAAAGGTTTTAATTGTGCGATAAGCACTATTTATTTTATTTTGATCTGAAATTGATTTATATGATTGACTTCTTAAAGTTCTGAGAATCCATTTGAGAACCCTGTCGCTTGACTTTGAATACATGATTGTATAGAGATTAAATCTTAAAAGCCTTGGAAAGCCTTGAATCACTTAACTTGAAATCTTTTCCTAGATATTGCTAAGCTATTGACACCTAGTTTATTGAGAATGAGAATGTTATTATTGTTTTGATATTTAGAAATGTTTATTAGTTACTTGTTGAGTTGTTTAGCTCATTTATCTGTGTTGATATAACCTTGACATTTTAGCAAGAAGATGGCCAGACTTAGGAGCACCACTTGTAAGAGTGTTCCTGGCGGTCCTTTCCATAGCGTCAGATTTTAGGTGCCAGATCAGGTAGTTGTTGTGTGAGAAAGCGGGATAGTTGGTGGGAATTGTAATAGATGGTTCAGATACTTTTGGGTTATTTGGCGATTCCAAGTCGGAATTATATATTTTGGATTTATTTATAGTAAGGGTTGTAATTATTATTTTCTAGTTGGTAGTTGTAATCTTGTCTCATACTTTATCCTGTTCAGATCCTTGTAGCTTTCGGGTTTTATTATTGTAATAACCCCAATTTTTGGAAAATTTTGAAACCCTTATGAATAGTGTTTTTGCTGAATGAGAAAACTTTTCATGCCACACTATGTAGGGGTTCTGTTATGGATATTCTGAGATTTTATTAGTACTCTACATGGTATATAAGTGTTTGTAAAGATCGTCAGAATCCAATTCCGAACACTTTGATTTTTCCCGAAAATCCACTAGATACGGAAAGAATTGAGTATAAGGTAACAGGATAAAAAGGATTTAAATTAAAGGATTATAAGAGAGGATCATAAAAGGAATATAATATATTGAGAAAGGTTAAGGGAACCTAAATAATAAGGTCCCGGGTATGATCCCTCAAACGATAAACGAAAACGAAAGTTAAGCGAACCGTATAACAGATCAGTGGTCATTAGGCAAACAATTAGGAAGTTAATCAAAGAGATTAGAGGGGATGATGTCATCCAATCAATGGGAAGAGGACAAAGAGGGAAGGATGACACCACATGATGACATAAGCATGACATAGGAGGGAAGGAAGTGTGGTTGAATTATAACCATACAAAATCAAGGTTAATTAGGTAATTAACCTAAAACAACTCAAAATTCAACCAACAAAGCAAACATTTCATTTTTCACCAAACAAAACACAAAAACTCCTCCATTTTCAAGGAAGCTCTCGGCTTCTTTTTTTCAAAAATGAAGATCCAAGCTCCACCAATTACTATTTGGCAAGGTATTTATCTAAGCTTCCCCATGGATAGTTACATACTTCCTATAAGTTTAAGCTTCTAATTCCAAGCCAATCTTTTTCTATAAATCAAGGAAGAAGATGGTTAATAGTACTTTCTTGAAATTAATTTTTTGTGTTCTTGATTTCTTTGAAAGAACAAGCTTGTAGGAGGTTAGATTAAGGCTTCCATGGGCATTCCAAGGATCTTTCATGGATTAAAAGCTTAAAGGAAGGTATAAACTCCAAACCCTAGCTTTAGTTTTGAGTATTTAGGAATGGTTATGAGTAGTATAGTATATGTGAAGCATGAAGCTTGTTTGTTTAGAGTTTGGGTTGTAGTAGTAGTGGTATGAATGTTGAATCTTGTTGATTTGTTAAAGGAATTAAGTATAGTTTAAATTTATGATGAGAATAACATAAATAGGAAGAACTTGAGGTGTTGGGGCTGTTGGAGTGTGTTTTGGATGGATGTTGGTTGTATGATTGATTTGTGGTTGAATTGTGGTTGTTTTGAATTGGTTTAAATTTGGGAAATCGCGTAAACATTGCCGTCGTAATGTCCGATTTACTTTAGACTGCTTTTGTTCATAACATTAGGACCCGAGAACCCCCTGCTAGATTATGACCATTGCCATGTTTAGATAGTTCATGTTACGAGCTTCGTTTTGATATGTAGTTCGTTGGATTCCGATGTACGGTTTAGGAGAAATGACCGTTTTAAGTAACGGCGTTTCGCGAACAAAACATTTCCCCTCGCCTTACTTTGAAACCTTGGTTAAAGACCTTAAAGGACTAATTGGAGTAGGAATCAATTATGTTAAGTGGATTAGGCAGTTGGTAAGGTACCCGCGAAATAATCGCCTTAAAACTCGTAATGGTTAAATTATTAAAAATGGTGGAGCCAAGGGTACTCGAGTGACTTAAGAGAATCGGTAAGCGCAAAACGAGCGTTAGAGTCTAAGTCAGTTAAAGTATAGATTTACAAGTGACTTTGGTTTAATTCCAACTTACTTGTTGTTTATAGGTTACCAGACTCGTCCCGAGCCATTTGTAACCCCCAGTCGCTCAGGCAAGTTTTCTACCCGTTATACTGTTGTTGTGATGTATACACTTGTATATGCATTATCTTGTAATAGATGCATTATGTATCATGTGATATGGTACATATGCATGCCTGTTTCGTATTCTTGCCATATATATCTGTTGGTTCAGTTGATAATACCTATGCTAGAGAATAGCGGTAATTTGCATATACCCTTAGTATAGGGACCCAAAGGTGAAAACATTTTCTAAAACCGGGAGTCGAGGATCCCGAGTAGATTTTATATATATATATATATATTTATATATATATGGTTATAGTTTTCAAAACTATTAATCGAATAAGGTTTATTCGATAACTTTATTTTATTAATGAATATTATCTTGAATATTCATTCGAGAACTTATGACTCCTTTATATTATTTATTGAATATTATTTCGAATATTTATTCGAGGGCTTATGACTCAGCTTATTTTATTTATTGAACATTATTTGAATATTCATTTGAGGATCTATGACTCCGATTATTTGCTGAGATATATTCTTTATTTTATTAAAGAATAATGTTTCGATAATCAAACTTATTTTCGATTATTCAAATAAAGATAGTACTTTTGTATAAGTATATCTTTGATTATTTAATTTTCATTCAAGTAAGAGTTTTAAAACTTCTACTTCAATTATTTTTATAAAGATTATTCTTTATGGGAATATTATTTAAATAATAATATTCAGATATTTCTTTTATATTAAGACTGATTTACTTCATTAAATCAACATTATTCCAAACACTCTTTAAAGTGTTTTCGAGTCTTTAAAATGATTTCAAAAATTAGAGCGGATCCCAAAACTCATTTTTTTTATATTTAAGATCTTCCTTTTTAAAAAGGGGATTTAAATACTCACTCAAAACCTGAGGGATCCGGCTCTGTGGTGTGTTTTATATTCGCAACAAGGTTGTTGTCTTGATAAAAGAGTTTTTGATTACTTACCCAATACTCGGGAAGTAAAATTCTTGGAACAAGTTAATCCATTAACAGGCATCGCCTGGGTAATATCGGTGAGTTCTCCTTTCCAATTAGATACGACTTCTTGGTGGAGCCGTATCAACAAGTTTCTACTTGGGGAAAGGGGGAACGAGCTTTACGTTTCAGAGTCATGGATTTCATCTGAACTAGGAGTGGCGTAAGTGGTCGAGTGGCGTCGGCCCAGCCTTATTATATTGGCCCAAAATGGCCTGGAAGTTCCGCTAAGGCGGTCCATTCCTTAGGAGTTCAGTGTTCGGTTGACAAGTAAATCCGACAGGTTCTCCTCTACATGTAGAAAATGGTGGGGTTGTACTACTACGACTGATCATCGTAAGTGGTCTTCCTGGCGTGGCAAACTCCCGTAATGAGTTCATCATCCAATTGGATATTTCTGCAACACTATCCAGAGCACTTCGATAGAAAGGCTACGGTTGGGCGATTGTTGAGTGTTGGCAGGGTCAAGTTTTCAAAATGATGTTTGCATCAAATGAAGTATCTCGTAACTTCATTTTATTTTGATGATATTTTAAAAGATTTAATCTATTCAAATCTGGTCTTGTAGTCTCATCTATGTGATGAACTTTTGAAACTAATTATAACTTGAACGGTGGTAGTTCAAGTAGTATTTGGAAAAGATATAAGTATATTGGAGTATCTTGTAACTTCACCGTTTTAAACTTATATCTAGTTAATGGTTGTTTTATGAATGACAGAGACTTTCAGAAAAACGTTGAGACAAGGTTAGATATATGAGATCACCTTGCAACGATATTTTTTTTATACAGTTATAAACTGGAACTTTGTGTATATTATGCATGGAAGAGGACTTCCAAGATTTTGAAAAGTATATATGTATATATACTGAATATTTTGCGACTTCATCGCATTAAGATATCAAACTTGGTTCATTTCTTTTGACCAAGACTTTCATGAGTACTATGAGAAGGCTCATATATTGTTAATCATATTATATATTATTTTGGTGGGCTTGTTGCTCACCCTTTCCTTCTTCTTTCATCACACAACATCAGATAGACAAGATGAACAGGACCAAGCTCCCGATTCGCAAGCGGTTAGAAAACGTTCTGCAGTCTTCGGGAAGCGTTGATGCCGCTGTAGCTGAGGTAGGAACTACCAATAGGCTAGGCTTTCAACTTTTGATGTACCAGACTCATGTATAATATGAATTGTAATAATGGCAAAGAAAATGTAAATTTATTCAGAAAACCTTTTAAGGTGTATTGGCAGATAATTGTGGAATAAAATGACTTGTGATTATTTTTGGATGTTCATCTCTGAGACTATAACTTGTGGTGTGTGTGTTTATTGTGGGGTCACAGTACAGAGTAGTTGATTAATTATTAAGATTTGGTGTTATTAAGGGAAATGGAACTCGTGAGAACCCGGATCCCCGACCCCGGATTAGGGGGTGTTACAGAAGTGGTATCAGAGCTAAGCGTTATAAACCTCAGAGATGATGTGACGTTAAGATAATAACTAAGATAATAAGAACTCTTGCCAAGTTCATAGTCGGGCTACCTAACGTAGTACTGACAGTTAAAACCCTTATGGGAACCCTTATAAATATCGTGATAGAAGCGTATTTCGTTATCGTATATGGTAGCGGGACTCCGAACCCTGAGGTTGAGGAGCAATAACGCGATGATGTTTTATTACTAATTGGGGATCGGATTGTGGATCCGATAGAGCATTCTAACGCAGGACCGGATGATGTTGATATTGAGGATGTAACGATTGAGGATGTTGTCCTAGAAGGGATTGTTGCTGAGGAGGATCCCGTGAAGGATCCTGACAAGAATGAATAAAGGACCACTGAGGAATTGATGACCATGGTTAGGGCAACTCCCAGAGGTAGGATTGGTCGGTCACTACCAGAGGTTCGTTCAAGTTTGTAAAGATAGTAGCCCCTTTAACGCGGCTTACTCGTAAGACTGAGAAGTTCGAATGGACAGAGAAATGCGAGAATAACTTTTAAGAACCGAAGCAAAGGTTGGTGACGTTCCCTATGTTGGCGTTGCCGGATGGAAAATGAGATTTTGTGAAGTGTAGTGACGCTTCGCATAAGGAATTAGGGTGCTTCTTATACAGCACAGCAAGGTAATCGCGTACGCGTCAAGACAATTAAGGGAATATAAAATTCGATATCCCCACCCATGAGCTTTGGCTCGTGGCAATAGTTTTGTCCTAAAGATTGGAGGCACTACTTGTATGGAGAAAAGTGCGAGATTTACACAAGCCATAAGTGCTCTAGTACATTTTCACGCAGAAAGAGCTCAACATGCGCCAAATGAGGTGGTTAGAGCTAATCAAGAATTATGATTGGGAGATTCTTTATCATTCAGGGAAAGCCAATGTGGTGGCTGATGCCCTTAGTAAAAAGGAGAGACTCAAGATAATAATGTCTTTGGAAGAGTTTATAAGAGATTTTGAGAAAATGGAAATAGAAGTGAAGGTAACCGGAGCCGGTACCGAAAAGTTGTTTGAGATTGCAATATAGACCGAATTTTTGGAAAAGAACATATTGTGCCAGAAAAAGTGATGAATGAAGGCAGAGAGTCAATGACTGGAGAAGAGATCCATACCGAGGAAGATGATAAGGGGATAGTGAGGTGTTCCTACAGAAATTGGGTTCCAAAAGTTCAAGAGCTTAAGAATGAGAACTTAGATGAGAGCCATAGTTTGAGGAATAAGATTTAGGGCAAACCCTGAATGTGATAGTCAGGGAGGTTGCCATCAAGAAAGAAAGAACCCATAACATAATAGAGTGGAAAACAAGGTTTTTAATGTATAAGATAACCCCGATTATGGGAGAAGGTT
Organism: Apium graveolens; assembly: GCF_009905375.1. Lineage (NCBI taxonomy): Eukaryota > Viridiplantae > Streptophyta > Magnoliopsida > Apiales > Apiaceae > Apium > Apium graveolens. The sequence goes on from NC_133655.1 coordinate 250,188,604, forward strand.
GAAACATTTCATACTAAGGAAACAGAAAGTCGAGTAAGGAAAGGAGACCCGAGACGGTACTCCTATACGGCAATTTATGGACCTGTCTAGACAGAACTTAGACTATTATCCCCAACCACCACCTTGAGGAAACAATGCGGTGAGAAATTCTTTCAGGACCTTTAAGTCGCTAAGCTTTCAGAGTTCCAAGGAACAGGTTGACCCAGTCGAGGCAAGAGCCTGGCTAAAGGAAATATAGGAATCATTTGAGATTCTAAATGATTGACGAACCACAAAAGACTGTTTTTGTCACTTACCCTCCTAAGAGAGAGACCACCCGCTGGTGAAAGACCAAGGAAGGCACGGAGCAAGAGATTATAATAAACTGATTTAAGTTCAGTCAATTGTTTTCAGGAAAGTACTTCCCAAGGTTATGGAGATAGTGTAAAAGCTTTAGAGCCAGAACAAAGGCAGACGAGTATGATGAATTATGAATCTAAGTTGTAAAGGTTATCAAGATTCGTTCTGAGGACACGAATCCAGAATGACGGGATATTTGAAATCAATGCTTATGTTGTGTTGGTTCATGAAATAATGATAAGAGAAAGGAAAATAAAAAGAAACTGAAGTGGAAAGGAATATAAAGGCAATAGAGTTTGAGGAATGATGAAGGAATTGGGTATGAGGAAACCCTAAAGACTCGTAGCAATAGAAATAGAAAAGTATGTAATCGTCAGGATGAGGGTGAGTCACTATGAGTTAAAATTGTTGGTTAAAGGCATAAGAGATACATATATTTTATCCCCTGTAAGTTGGGAGGATTCGAGGAACCCTTGAGATAGTTCGAAGGATAAATAATGAGACGCGGATAGACTGAGGAGACAAGAAAGTAAGAAATTAGGAAAATTGGATGAAGGAAGTGACCTTCAAGAATGTGAAGTGTAAGACCGGTGGCTCGATACCCAGAAAGGGAGACGCCAGGTATGAGAGATATCCCAACATTGAGATGACTGTTGGGATAAACAACAAAAATAAATAAGGAATTATTAAGAAGAAGTTCACGTTGAACATAACCAATATCTTTCAGAACATCCTTGTTATCATTACCAAGTTAGGCAAGAAAAGCGGATAACTGTTGTTATCTTTTGAAGGCCATATGGGTTGACCTCAGTTTGAATACAGATGTTATTGTGAAATTAGACATGTACTATCGAGGTGGGAATGATAGAATAAGACACCCTTATCAGGGATATATGACTTGATTTATCCATGGAAGGATGCATGTACTTTTTTTAAAGGTAGGAATTAAGGATAGAACATCGATAACTTAAAATGAATCCTAGGGGAATGCATAAAGGTTGGCATTTCACCCTTAATAGGGACAGTATGAGTTTTGACAGTATGATTTGGAAAGGGTTAAGGTAACAACAACCTTTAAGAATCAGTGGAGAAATTTTTCAGAAGTATATAGACAATGGTTCTAGTATTAGTAAATGGTATTTTGATATGCCCTGTATATAGGGAATACAGGAGGAACGATTGAAGGATAACCTTAGAGGTTTTACAAGGAGAAAGGAAATATTCGAAATTCTCAAGAATAAAAATGTTGATAAAGGAAATATGACATAATTATAATGATGCCAAGTGGGGCACGTGTTAAACCATGAGAAAGTATGGATCGAACCAGTAAAGGTCGAAATTGTTCAGGGCAATTAGGACCTAAGATAAAAGATGTTCTAAGTATGATTGAGAGTCAGTCGTGACAGTGATTAACCTCTAAAGATTGAGGCAATAACTTATGGAAAAATGGTGATATTTTTTTTATTTACTCATCAGATATTAAAGAAAAGCATTTTCACATAAGCAGTGATTGAAATGAGGTAGAAAATTTATTTGGAGGTGGTTAAAATGACATTGACTGTAAGGAAATTTTACTATCGGCCAAAGAGGTGGCCGACACTTTAAGTGTAAGAGGATAATTATAGGCGCTTGTGCCAAAGGAATACAGTGATAATGGTTGAAGCCGTAAAGGTTGTATTATGGTTTGAAAGATTGACATTCCTTCTGATGACTGTGCAATACCCAACCGTAATAGTATTTTGGTAAAGGTTTAATTTGTGTAATCGCCATGAGCGGGCTATTTATCTTAGAAGGATTTGATACGACAGGTATGGACTCCGTATGGTTAGATATTAAGATTTCATGGAACGTGAATGACGACAGTAGGTCAGTAGTGGACCATAGTAATGCAGCAATGATTCTGCGAGTAATGAGCTGGTTACAACCGTGAGAGTTGTATTGGAATGGATGTTGAGATTGGGTACCACTAATCGGGTCGTGGTAGTGTATAAGTTATCATTGATAGACTAATTAAGTAGAGTATCTACCTATTGAATATTTATTCTTTCTTATCAATAGAGAGTCGTATTACTATATGAGGAAGGTTGCGGTGCAAGCATAGAATTCTACTAACGATGATGTCTAGAATGAGATCCCAGATTCGATTTTCGATATCGAGGGAGTTTTAAAGGTGATTGTGTATAAGCTCGAGGAAGAGCATGGGTCCATAGAATGATGGACGGAATGGCGAAAATATTTAGGCATGTGAAATACGATGCTATAATACTTGATGTTGATATAAATACATATATGTTTTGTTCTCCTATGACAAACCTCTATAGTTCAGAGGTAGGTTCCAAGCCAGATATTTTGTGGCAGTATATTTTTTTTCATATATACAATTCTCTTCAATTCGTTCTTTTCTCTTCTTTTCATTTCATGTAAGCTGAGAAGAACAACCCTTCCAGAAAGGGGAGGTATTGCCGAATGACTATCTATCTGTGTGATAGAAGCCTAGTATGATACCATCTATTGTTTAATTGCTTGTCAAGTACTAAAGGTTGGCCACCTTCTGTACTAACTATGTGATATAACAAGTGTTCATGATCATAGTGATCTCTCAATAAATTCTTTTACTTCTATATGAAGGATTAAGCTTTCGAAAATAGAAACAGCTGAAAAAGGAGTAATAAAGTTGTGGTAGTATTTCGAATGGAAACACATTCGTGATACTAAGGTTGGCATGATTATTAAAAGGTTATAGAACGCTAACGAGCAAAAGTATAACCAGTATAATATTAGGAACGGAAGGTAGTAGCGATTACGAACTGGAAAAGAATGGGTATTGAGAAGCAAAAGCTCTAATGTTAAAAGCTATAATGAGAGTCTGTGCAATAGACTTGAAAGAATTTGGAATGATCACTTAACACGGATTGAGTTTTCTTACGATAATAGATCATATGTCAGTATTGAGATATCGCCTTATGAGATCCTTGAGGGAAGACAATGTCGATCTCCCTTATGTTAGGATGAAGTTGTAGAGCGCAAGATGCTCGGACCCGCAGTAGTCCAAAGGATCAAGGATATAATAGATTTTAATCAGAGGACGGCTGGTAGTAGCCCAAGATGGGAACACGAAGTATGTTGATTTGACACGAAAGGACAAGGAATAGGAAGTGGGGGACCTAGTGTTGTTATAGGTATTCCCTTGGAAAGGAAGGATGAGGTTCGGAAAGAAAGGGAATCTAAGTCCACGAATTGTTGGACCCTTGGATATATTAAGACATATTGGGAAGATAGCATATGAGCTAGCCTACCCCCGAATATGTAGCAAGTTCAAAACGTGTTCCACGTATCAATGTTAAGAAAATGTAATTCGGATGCCAGATAAATAGGGGCATATGAGCGTATAGACATGCAACCCGATGTAACCTATATGGAGCAACCAGGAAGGGTTATAGAGTAAAAAGGAACAAGTGCTTAGGAGAAGGGTTATCAAACTAGGCAGATTTTGGTGATAGGACCACAATGTGGGGAAATTTACTCGAAAGTTAGAAAGTGCAATGCTAAGAGAGTATCCCTATTCATTTTCTATCTGATTCCGGGACGGAATCCTTTTAAGGAGGGGAGACTGTTATAACCCCAATTTTTGGAAATTTTTGAAACCCTTATGAATAGTGTTTTTGCTGAATGAGAAAACTTTTCATGCCACACTATGTAGGGGTTCTGTTATGGATATTCTGAGATTTTATTAGTACTCTACATGGTATATAAGTGTATGTAAAGATCGTCAGAATCCAATTCCGAACACTTTGATTTTTCCCGGAAATCCACTAGATACGGAAAGAATTGAGTATAAGATAACAGGATAAAAAGGATTTAAATTAAAGGATTATAAGAGAGGATCATAAAAGGAATATAATATATTGAGAAAGGTTAAGGGAACCTAAATAATAAGATCCCGGGTATGATCCCTCAAACGATAAACGAAAACGAAAGTTAAGCGAACCGTATAACAGATCAGCGGTCATTAGGCAAACAATTAGGAAGTTAATCAAAGAGATTAGAGGGGATGATGTCATCCAACCAATGGGAAGAGGAAAAAGAGGGAAGGATGACACCACATGATGACATAAGCATGACATAGGAGGGAAGGAAGTGTGGTTGAATTATAACCACACAAAATCAAGGTTAATTAGGTAATTAACCTAAAACAACTCAAAATTCAACCAACCAAGCAAACATTTCATTTTTCACCAAACAAAACACAAAAACTCCTCCATTTTCAAGGAAGCTCTCGGCTTCTTTTTTTCAAAAATGAAGATCCAAGCTCCACTACTTACTATTTGGCAAGGTATTTATCTAAGCTTCCCCATGGATAGTTACATACTTCCTATAAGTTTAAGCTTCTAATTCCAAGCCAATCTTTTTCTATAAATCAAGGAAGAAGATGGTGAATAGTACTTTCTTGAAATTAATTTTTTGTGTTCTTGATTTCTTTGAAAGAACAAGCTTGTAGGAGGTTAGATTAAGGCTTCCATGGGCATTCCAAGGATCTTTCATGGATTAAAAGCTTCAAGGAAGGTATAAAATCCAAACCCTAGCTTTAGTTTTAAGTATTTAGGAATGGTTATGAGTAGTATAATATATGTGAAGCATGAAACTTGTTTGTTTAGAGTTTGGGTTGTAGTGGTAGTGGTATGAATGTTGAATCTTGTTGATTTGTTAAAGGAATTAAGTATAGTTTAAATTCATGATGAGAATAACATAAATAGGAAGAACTTGAGGTGTTGGGGCTGTTGGAGTGTGTTTTGGATGGATGTTGGTTGTATGATTGATTTGTGGTTGAATTGTGGTTGTTTTGAATTGGTTTAAATTTGGGAAATCGCGTAAACATAGCCGTCGTAATGTCCGATTTACTTTAGACTGCTTTTGTTCATAAAATTAGGACCCGAGAACCCCCTGCTAGATTATGACCATTGCCATGTTTAGATAGTACATGTTACGAGCTTCGTTTTGATATGTAGTTCGTTTGATTCCGATGTACGGTTTAGGAGAAACAACCGTTTTAAGTAACGACGTTTCGCGAACGAAACATTTCCCCTCGCCTTACTTTGAAACCTTGGTTAAAGACCTTAAAAGACTAATTGGAGTAGGAATCAATTATGTTAAGTGGATTAGGCAGTTGGTAAAGTACCCGTGAAAGAATCGCCTTAAAACTCGTAATGGTTAAATTATTAAAAATGGTGGAGCCAAGGGTACTCGAGTGACTTAAGAGAATCAGTAAGCACAAAACGAGCGTTAGAGTCTAAGTCGGTTAAAGTATAGATTTACAAGTGACTTTGGTTTAATTCCAACTTACTTGTTGTTTATAGGTTACCAGACTCGTCCCGAGCCATTTGTAACCCCCAGTCGCTCAGGCAAGTTTTCTACCCGTTATACTGTTATTGTGATGTATACACTTGTATATGCATTATCTTGTAATAGATGCATGATGGTTATATTAGCAAATTCTTGCGATATATTGTAGCATGTGATATGGTACATATGCATGCCTGTTTCGTATTCTTATCATATATATCTGTTGGTTCAGTTGATAATACCTATGCTAGAGAATAGCGGTAATTTGCATATACCCTTAGTATAGGGACCCAAAGATGAAAACATTTTCTAAAACCGGGAGTCGAGGATCCCGAGTAGATTTTATATATATATATTTATATATATATGGTTATAGTTTTCAAAACTATTAATCGAATAAGGTTTATTCGATAACTTTATTTTATTAATGAATATTATCTTGAATATTCATTCGAGGACTTATGACTCCTTTATATTATTTATTGAATATTATTTCGAATATCTATTCGAGGGCTTATGACTCAGCTTATTTTATTTATTGAACATTATTTGAATATTCATTTGAGGATCTATGACTCCGATTATTTGTTGAGATATATTCTTTATTTTATTAAAGAATAATGTTTCGATAATCAAACTTATTTTCGATTATTCAAATAAAGATAGTACTTTTGTATAAGTATATCTTTGATTATTTAATTTTCATTCAAGTAAGAGTTTTAAAACTTCTACTTCAATTATTTTTATAAAGATTATTCTTTATGGGAATATTATTTAAATAATAATATTCAGATATTTCTTTTATATTAAGACTGATTTACTTCATTAAATCAGCATTATTCCAAACACTCTTTAAAGTATTTTCGAGTCTTTAAAATGATTTCAAAAATTAGAGCGGATCCCAAAACTCATTTTTTTATATTGAAGATCTTCCTTTTTAAAAAGGGGATTTAAATACTCGCTCAAAACCTGAGGGATCCGGCTCTGTGGTGTGTTTTATATTCGCAACAAGGTTGTTGTCTTGATAAAAGAGTTTTTGATTACTTACCCAATACTCAGGAAGTAAAATTCTTGGAACAAGTTAATCCATTAACAGGCATCGCCTGGGAAATATCGGTGAGTTCTCCTTTCCAATTAGATACGACTTCTTGGTGGAGCCGTATCAACAAGTTTCTACTTGGGGAAAGGGGGAACGAGCTTTACGTTTCAGAGTCATGGATTTCATCTGAACTAGGAGTGGCGTAAGTGGTCGAGTGGCGCCGGCCCAGCCTTATTATATTGGCCCAAAATGGCCTGGAAGTTCCGCTAAGGCGGTCCATTCCTTAGGAGTTCAGTGTTCGGTTGACAAGTAAATCCGACAGGTTCTCCTCTACATGTAGAATATGGTGGGGTTGTACTACTACGACTGATCATCGTAAGTGGTCTTCCTGGCGCGGCAAACTCCCGTAATGAGTTCATCATCCAATTGGATATTTCTGCAACACTATCCAGAGCACTTCGATAGAAAGGCTACGGTTGGGCGATTGTTGAGTGTTGGCAGGGTCAAGTTTTCAAAATGATGTTTGCATCAAATGAAGTATCTCGTAACTTCATTTTATTTTGATGATATTTTAAAAGATTTAATCTATTCAAATCTGGTCTTGTAGTCTCATCTATGTGATGAACTTTTGAAACTAATTATAACTTGAACGGTGGTAGTTCAAGTAGTATTTGGAAAAGATATAAGTATATTGGAGTATCTTGTAACTTCACCGTTTTAAACTTATATCTAGTTAATGGTTGTCTTATGAATGACAGAGACTTTCAGAAAAACGTTGAGACAAGGTTAGATATATGAGATCACCTTGCAACGATATTTTTTTTATACAGTTATAAAATGGAACTTTGTGTATATTATGCATGGAAGAGGACTTCCAAGATTTTGAAAAGTATATATGTATATATACTGAATATTTTGCGACTTCATCGCATTAAGATATCAAACTTGGTTCATTTCTTTTGACCAAGACTTTCATGAGTACTATGAGAAGGCTCATATATTGTTAATCATATTATATATTATTTTGGTGGGCTTGTTGCTCACCCTTGCCTTCTTCTTTCATCACACAACATCAGATAGACAAGATGAACAGGACCAAGCTCCCGATTCGCAAGCGGTTAGAAAACGTTCTGCAGTCTTCGGGAAGCGTTGATGCCGCTGTAGCCGAGGTAGGAACTACCAATAGGCTAGGCTTTCAACTTTTGATGTACCAGACTCATGTATAATATGAATTGTAATAATGGCAAAGAAAATGTAAATTTATTCAGAAAACCTTTTAAGGTGTATTGGCAGATAATTGTGGAATAAAATGACTTGTGATTATTTTTGGATGTTCATCTCTGAGACTATAACTTGTGGTGTGTGTGTTTATTGTGGGGTCACAGTACAGAGTAGTTGATTAATTATTAAGATTGGGTGTTATTAAGGGAAATGGAACTCGTGACAACCCGGATCCCCGACCCCGGATTTGGGGGTGTTACAATTATATTTCTACTGCTCTATTATATTAGTATATTAGTATTGTGGATCCTCATTCCTAACCCCGAGTTTGAGGGCATCACATATTCAATAATAAATGGTACATATATATAAAATTATTAAAATTAATGAGTTAGGTGTAATTAACATATGTTATTAAATATGACAATCATTTGTATTCATTAATAAAGAGTAATAATGACTCAGGTGTAATTAATACATGTTATTAAATTTGAAAATTATTTGTATTTATTAATGAAGGATAATTTAGTAATTATAAGTGGAATAAAATATCTCATCCAACTCCCTATTTTCTCTATTATATATAACTAGCATAATAACCCGTGCGAGTCACAGGTCATTTTCTAGAGTTTTTTATGCATCATGCAATTATAATCTTCTTAGTTATTTTCTTATTCGTAAATGTGATACAATGTCTAACGTATATTAAATACAAATTGATTGTTTATCAATGTGTATTATTTTCATACAAGACATTATCAAATTACACAACATTTCTTGTTAGGTCACACACACACACTGTAGAGGGGGTGAATACAGTGTATAGTACACTCAAATCGAACTTTAAGAACTTAAGTAACAGAAAACAAACTTTATTGAAACAATAAACTCTATTACAGTATGGAACTGTTACCTCTCAGTGATGAACAAATATCACGAGAGCTGCTAGGGTTATATAGAATAATAACTTCGATAAAGATAACACTTATAGTGTAAACCCTATGCATGTGTTTATATACTACACAGTTACAAGATAATCGTTAATTGATATGGAATATAATTCTGCTTCCTAAAATATATCAATCAGATATCTTTTCTTCCAAGTATTCCATTCTTCACGGAATTCCTTCTTCATGCATATCTCTTCTTATGTTTATCTCGATCTTCTTTCCTTTAATCAGCTACTGTCCTTATCTGATTGTCCTTCAGCACTTAAGTTCTGATATCTATCTTCTGATGATTATCTCCTGATAATATAAGTACTGATATCCTTAAGTCCTGACTTCCAGTATAAGTACTGATCAACAGTTAAGTACTGATTTATCCTGTTCACGTAAGATCTGAAAGCTAAACATAAAACATATTAGCCATGACATTATCAAATATATCTAACAATCTCCCCCAACTTGTAAATTAACAAAATATACAAGTTTAACAAATATTTGATGATGTCAAAAACATTAAGTACAAATGCATGAGAAATAGACTAGATAACTACAACTTACAGTCCTTAAAGTTTTTACCAATTTCAACTTCTGATAACAACTTCAATCTGTATAAATATCATAATTTAAGCAGTTGTAGATCTTCGACTTGGCTTCTTCATTTTCTGATCTCTCTGATGTCAGGAGTTGTTCTGAGATAGTTCTTCAACAAACATTTCTCAGCATATCTTAGTTCATCAATCATTCTCCTTTTAACACCTTTAAGCTCTGCAGTATCTTCACCAGTTTGAAAGATTGCAGCTCTGAGATCATTAATCTTTGCTTTTCTTAACTCCTGATCTAGTCTTATGACATAAGCTTTGTCAGATTCAAGATTGAATTCAAGTCCCTTAATACCAAGATACGTTCTGATCTGTGCAGTATTAGACTTCATATCAACAATATCACCATTGTGATCTCTGTACTTTGGAACATATATGCTGTCAGACTTAACAGAATAAAGCCTTTTCTGTCTCTGAATCTGTTCTTTTAAGTAGTTTGCAGCAGTCTCTGTTATTCTGTCATCCACTTGAAGTAAGAAAAGTACATGCTCCAATTCTTCAAAATACTTCAAAGGAATAGCATTTTGTCTTATATGATAAACCCTACCATCTGTCATGAAATACAACATGATGTATTCTTTCAAGTAGGTATGGTAAACCATCTGTACAGATTCCAGTTGATTCAATCTCTCAGGAGTTGCTCCAATACCTGGTTCACTCAAGGAAGTTGGATCATTGGTAGTGTTGTGTACTCTTCTTTCATCAGCACTTCCCAATCCAGTTTTATCTCTAGCTTCCTTTTCAGTAACTACTCTTGCTTCAAAACCACTTGCAGTAGTCTTCAAAGATTGAGTCTGTTTTGCTTTAGTGAATCCTGGTAGGAGTGTTTTAGATCTATTTTCTGATATCAAGTTAACTTGAGCACTGTCAGAGGTTACTTGCTTCTTCTGAATATCAGAACTTACAATTTCTTGACTCTGAACAACTTGAGCCATGTCAGAGGTTGTTTTAAGAACTTTTCTTGTAGTCAGAGCAAGATCATCTTTTCCGTCAGTAATTTCTTCTTCCTCAGGAGGTACATAAGGCTTGATAGGTTCACCAACCTTTTCTTTACCCCTGGATCTTGGATCTATCTGTGGTTGTGATCTAGCCAAAGTTGCTTCAGTATGTATCCTTTCTTTGATCATAATGCCTTTAGGTTTTGGAAGTAACTTTTTACCAGAAGCTTCAGATTTAGATGTGACTTTCTCTGATTTAAGTCTGGCTTCTTCTTCCTTTAAACTTTCCAAGTCCATCCCTGGATTTTCTTGAAGAAATAATTGTCTTGACATTTCCTCATCAAGATCTAGAAGTTCATCAGAACTTATCCTTTTACCAGCAGCATAACTTATTCTTTTCCCAGTATCAGAACTTGTTCTGTGACTAGCTTGTCTTGATGTAAACCTTCTACCTTGACTATGACCACTACCCATTCCAGAGGTTCCTTCATCATCTTTTCCATCATCCTTTCCTTGTAGTGTCTTGTTGGTTTTGCATTTGGACTTAATTACCTTCTCCCCCTTTTTGGCATCAGCAGGTAATAAAAGAGAGATAAGTAGTTCCACTGAGGTCTGGATTTCAGTAAGTTGCGATTGCTGAGAAGCTTGATTTGTCAGAATTTGATCAATCTGAGCTTGTTGTTTCTCTTGAGTTTTCTCAATATAAGCAACCCTGTCAATGGTAGGTTGGAAGAACTTTTTCTTATCAATTTTCCAAACTTGTTCCTGTTTGATAAAGTTCTCCCGAATCTTGTGTAGCTCTGCATGAGTATTGGAATGAAGACCTTGTAGATGTTTAGTACTCAATGCAGTGACTCTAAGCTGGGTTTTAAAATCATCAGAATTTAACATTTCATCAGCTTTAGTCAAGTGCTCAGCAAGATATAAAGCATTTGGAACACATGAAACTGAGTTCCATTCCTTAGTCCACTCCTGACCTGCAGGAGTTTCACTCCAAGGTACTGGTGCATCCCTGATAACAAACTCCTTTACCAGTTCAGACTTAGGAAGAGTTGGTGGAGGAGTATGTCCTGAAGGACCTGCTTCATCAGCATCTACAGTTGTAGCAGCTTCACCAGTATCTCCAACATTTGCAGCATCAGAACTTAAAGAATCAGTATCTTCTGATAAGACAACAGTGTGAGTAGCAATGGAGGCTTCAGCATCCTCTAATTGCTGATCTGATACTAAGTTCTGATCAACAGCCATATCCTGATGCTCACCTAAAATCTGATCATCAGCATCTTGATGCAGAGAAGGTGTTGTTGATAACTCTGGAGTTTGAACAGCATCAATAACAGGTGTTGTAGAAGTATTATTTGCTGTTGGAGCTTCTAAGAAAAGTATTTCGGGCACAACCAGGTTCTGAATATCAATTTCAGCACTTGTGCCTGGATCAACAAGAGACACAGATGGTGAGTTAGCCTTGTCAGATACATCTTCCTGAGATGGAGTTGATGGAGAAGAAGTGATTGGAGCAAATTCCTTGTCTTGTGAGAACAGAGATTCCTGATCCCCTTCCTTAGCTGCTTCCTCCTCATCATCTGAAACTGGCCTGTGTGCCCTCTGTTTCTTGTACTTCCTTGTTGATTTGGATTCCTTGGGAGTTTCAGGAACTATCATGCGTCTAAGCCTCTTGAGAAGCCTAGAACCCCCAATTGCAGAATCCTTCTGAGAAGTTGCATTCTCAGCTTCAACCACCACAGGTTCTGAAGAAGGAATCTGTACCTCAGAATCTGATTCATCTCTCAAAGTAAATCGCCTCCTCTTTTGAGGTGTTTGAGGAACAGTCTTTGTTCTCTTTGGCTTAGAGGATGGAGGCTTCACAGTAGGTGCTGAAGAAGAAGGTTGAGTAGTCTGTGAAGTGGAGAGATAAGATTTGAGATAAGTTCTGAGGGTAGGTTGAGTAGAATGAGAGGTAGGTACTGAGGTTGATGGATTTTGGTTATGGTGAGTTGGTTGAACATTTGAGTAAACAGATTTGTAAGTAGCAGGATCAGCATTTACCAGAATCTGTTTCACAGACTGAGGAATCTGTAATTATCTCACCATTGATTTTTTTGTGTCAGCATTTATCAGGTCGTTAAAGTACCTTTTTACAACCTTAAAAGGTGGGGTTTGAGTGCTGACTAACTGGGGTTCAGCAGTACAATACGTATAAATAAGTTGACAGAATCGAGCAAAATAAACAACATCTCGATCCTCTGTCATCCTATCCCCAATAAAACTAATTATTCCAGTTGCAAGGTCAAAATGAGTTTGATGGATAATAGCATACCCTATGTGCTGACTCAGAATTGGGATAGCATCAAAATTTGAACATTTGTTCCCAAAAGCTTTGGTGATGCAATCAAAGAAGAAACTCCATTCTCTTCTGATATTAGCCCATTTCAACTGTCCAAGTTTCGTCAGACTCTTTTCATATCCCAATTCAGCCATTAACTCCCGAAGGGCTGAGTCCTCTGGAACTGAGAAAGTATAATCCTCGGGAAGATGTAAAGCCCTGCGTATTGTACCAGGAGTGACTACAAAAGATGAATCACCCACTTGGAAGATAATACTGGGAGTTCCACGGTTACCACCATCATCAAAAACGCCAGTCCTCCAGAACCTCAGAACTTGTTGACTTGAAAATAATTCAGGCTGAGTTAAGGCGTACCCAACCTCACTATGTGCAAGAAGATCTTGCACAAAGTGCAATTCAGATGGAGCTTCAGCATGATCAAGAATTGCAGCATAGTTGTTTGGAACAAACTTTGCTCCATCAATGATTAAATCCTTTGGTGCCATGAAAAAAATTGAGAATTAAGAATGCCTGATAGTTGTTTGATATAATGTCTGTAGGAAAACAACGGAAAAAGTAAAGTGAAGGAGAGTAAAAGTAAGAAGAGAGATAAAAGATGAAGAAATTAAAAAGATTACAGAAATCTTCTCTCTGCTGTACTTATACAAAAAAAATATTACCGTTGGACACCTGTCAGACATGCAGTAATAACGGATAGTTACTGGGCTCGAGAAAACAGGAATGATTACTTACCCAGTTGCCTTATTTCAAGGAAAAACCATTCCTTTAATCAAGAGAAACAGTTTTAATTCAAGATTTAAACCGTTATCACTGATTGAATTATTTTTCACTGCAACATTAATATTCTGAAAATAAATCATGTTAAAAATGACCGAGATAATTTCGATGAATAAGTGCTGACAGAGAATCAGAACTTAAATAAAAGCACAATTTAAATGGTCATCAGAATATCAATCAGGATTTATCAACACAAGATAAAATAACTCAGAGACAAAATCTTGAAGTAAAAACAATTTTCATTAATATATCAAGTCAATACATTTATGAAATGGAAATGACATCAATACTTATACAAGATTTTCCCTAAGCTTCTAATCCTAACGTCAACAGCTTTAGTCCTAGCTAAAAAGCCTGACAAAGCTGATGATGAAGAAGAACAGGAAGAAGACGAGATTAAGTCATCTTCCTCTTCCTATCTTCGACGAACAAGATGGCGAGTCGTATGATTCGCTCTTGCTGACGGATAGCTTCTCGCCTTTCCTCCTCCAATCGCTCCAGATGGCGATGGTAATCCATATAGAAGAATAGAAGGTGAGTCAACACCTCCTGTGGGACAGAATCCCAGATCTCCTCAGGAATGGCTGTTACATGCCACTCCTGCTGCCAATCGGCACAACTTAGCTCCATTGTGAAGGTTTGGTTGTTCAAAAACATGTTGTATCGAACCATTGTGTTTTTGATAGAAGAAGGAGGGTAAGTGTGTGAGAAGAAGGTGATGGAAAGACTGATGTGAAGTGGTTGCTTATATAGGCAAGAGAATGCCAAGAGACGCAAAGATATTTAATGCTGACAGGTAGAATTAATTCTACCTCGTCTCCCTAGACTTTGAAAAAGAATAACAGTCATTGGAAAGAGGAAGCATGGTCTAGACCGCACAAAACACAAGAAACAGTGGTCTGTTCAAGTACAAATACCATTAATCCTAATCACAGTGACTATTAATCTTCCACTTCAACATATTCGAGTACAAACTGAGACTGTTATCAAATTTTATTCAAAGATAAGCCAAGTAAAGGATTAGACTGAGAAATCAGAACTTAGACCTATACCAGAACTTAACAGTCATCAGAACATAATTTCTTAACTCGAAAAAGGAATGCCTATCTTAGTAAATACTCATACAAGTTCTGAGTTATGGACGTCAGTACTTAATCATCAGAACGGTAACTTAGAACTTGTCCTCAGAATTTGTGCAATAATGACACATTGACTATTTTATCTAAAATAACATAGACCACCACAGAAATTTTCATCATTCAGATGGAGTGATTAGTGTGTGCATTAAGCTAAAAATAGACAATGAGTAAAGTCTGATTCACTGCAGTACATCTTAGAAATAAGGCATAACTAAAATTTTGCTAAAGATCTGTCATTGTCCTGAAACCGACTGAAGAATGAGTTTATGCTTGAGTCCACCTCAACTATTTTGTGCTAATTTTATGCATCTTTTGAAATTCTATTTTACATTGGCTTCTCAGTGTAAGTGAGTCACGACTGTTTATTAGAATTTATGCTATTTTCAGAGTATTTCTCCAGTAATCATAGACTGTGAAAAGTCACCAAGAAAATATTTTGCTTTTCTGATGCATATTTACTTAATACCAGCAATGCACTTGGGTCGTCCCTTCCACATTTTTACTCTAGATCTCAAAGGAGTACCTGATTTTAATCTTTGATCTTTTTGCTTTTGCTTTTGATAAGAGAAGTCTATCAGCACTTAGTACATTCAGCAGTTTTACTAGTATCAGAACTTAACAGATGAGTAGCATTATTCTAATTTGTGACTTAGTAATAAGATATACAAAGTGAACTTAACTAAGCTCAGTTATCAGAATTTGCTAGTGTCATAAGATTTCCACTGAAATAATTACTTCTTCCATGGAATCATTTGTTTATTGAAGACTACTAGGTCAGTATCTAGCACAGTTATCCTCATAGGATTGAATAGGTACTAGAACAGACATATCACTTATCAGAGTTTAGAAACATATATCAGACAACAGTCAGTACTTAAAGACATTTATCAATTAAGCACAGAATACACAATGAGATTAATTCTATAAATACTGAGCATAAAGTCTGATAACACAGAACAAGTCTAAGCAGATTTAGAGAAGGAACCTGAAACCATTCCAAGTTCATTTACCAATCTTGTAAAAGTAGCTTCACATAATGGTTTTGTGAAGATATATGCCAACTGTTGATCTGTGGGAACAAAATGCAATTCCACTGTACCTTCATCCACATGTTCCCTGATGAAGTGGTACCTGATGCTGATGTGCTTTGTCATTGAGTGTTGAACTGGATTACCTGTCATAGCAATAGCACTTTGATTATCACAGTAAATAGGGATTTTGAAATATGTTAACCCATAATCCAGTAACTGATTCTTCATCCAAAGAATCTGTGCACAACAGCTTCCTGCAGCAATATACTCCGCTTTTGCAGTTGATGTGGAAATTGACTTTTGTTTCTTGCTGTTCCAAGAAACCAATCTGCCTCCAAGAAATTGGCAACTTCCACTTGTGCTTTTCCTGTCAATTTTGCAACCTGCAAAATCTGCATCTGAGTAACCTATTAGTTTAAAATCTGATTCTCTAGGATACCATAATCCCAGAGCAGCTGTTCCTTTAAGATACTTAAAGATTCTTTTTACAGCTGTTAAGTGAGGTTCTCTTGGATCTGCTTGAAATCTTGCACAAAGACAGGTAGCATACATGATATCAGGTCTACTAGCAGTTAGATAGAGTAGAGAGCCAATCATACCTCTGTAGTCAGTAATATCTACTGATTTACCGGTATCCTTATCCAGTTTTGTTGCAGTGGCCATTGGAGTGGATGCACTTGAACAATCTTGCATTCCAAATTTCTTTAGCAAGTTTCTGGTGTACTTGGTTTGACAAATAAAAGTGCCTTCCTCATTCTGCTTGACTTGAAGGCCCAGAAAATAGCTAAGTTCCCCCATCATACTCATCTGATATCGTGACTGCATAAGTTTGGCAAACTTCTTGCAAAGTTTGTCATTTGTAGATCCAAAAATGATATCATCAACATAAATCTGGACCAGAAGTAAGTCCTTTCCATGGTTGAGGTAGAACAGTGTTTTATCTATTGTCCCTCTGTTGAATCCACTTTCCAGAAGAAACTGAGCTAAAGTCTCATACCATGCTCTAGGAGCTTGCTTAAGTCCATAAAGTGCTTTGTCAAGTCTGTAGACATAATCTGGATGTTTGGTATCTACAAAACCTGGAGGTTGTTCAATATATACCTCTTCCTCCAATTCTCCATTGAGAAAAGCACTTTTCACATCCATTTGAAAGACAATAAACTTTTTGTGAGCAGCATAAGCCAAAAATATCCTTATGGCTTCTAACCTAGCAACTGGTGCAAATGTTTCATCATAATCAATTCCCTCCTGTTGAGAATATCCTTTTGCAACCAGCCTTGCCTTATTCCTTGTAATTATGCCATCACTGTCAGTTTTGTTTCTGAATACCCACTTTGTACCAACAACAGATCTATTCTTTGGTCTTGGTACTAGGGTCCAGACTTTGTTTCTTTCAAATTCATTCAACTCTTCCTGCATTGCTTGCACCCAATCAACATCTTGAAGAGCTTCTTCCACTTTCTTTGGCTCAGTCTGAGAGAGAAAAGAATTGTAAAGACACTCATTTGAAGTACCTGTTCTAGTTCTGACACCTGCATCAGGATTTCCAATTATCAAATCAGGTGTATGTGATTTTGTCCACTTCCTTGCAGATGAAAGGTTTTCTCTAGAACTGGATGCTCCCCCATGATCCATGCTATCTTCATTTTCATTTTCTGATGCTCCCCCTGAAACTATGCTTTCTGAGTTGGATTCTTCAGTATTTAGATTATCAGTACTATCAGAACTTGGCTTATCAAAACTTGACGAATCAGAACTTGAAGAGCCAGATGCATGTTCAAATGTTTCTTGAGATGTGGTAGGATTTTGAGTATGCTCCCCCTGCATAGGGGCATCTTCATTTAACGTAGTCACCACAGTTTCAATAACATCAGAGTTTAATCCATCAGAGTTTGCAGTATCAGGACTTAGACTGTCAGGATTTTCAGTATCAGAATATGAGTCTTCATTTTCAAATCTCAGCTGATCATGGTCAACAAAATCTTTAAGACCAGTGATCTTCTTTTCATCAAAAGAGACATTTATAGATTCCATGACCACTTTTGTTCTCAAATTATAGACTCTGAAGGCTTTTGTGGAAAGTGGATATCTAACAAAGATTCCTTCATCAGCTTTTAGATCAAACTTTGATAGATGTTCAGGATGAGTCTTGAGAACAAAACACTTGCATCCAAATACATGAAAATATTTCAGATTTGGCTTTTTTTTCTTCACCATCTCATATGGTATTTTTCCATGCTTGTTAATGAGTGTTGCATTTTGAGTAAAACAAGCAGTCTGCACAGCTTCAGCCCAGAAATAGGTTGGAAGCTTTGCTTCTTCAAGCATTGTACGTGCAGCTTCAATGAGAGTTATATTCTTCCTTTCAACAACTCCATTTTGCTGTGGAGTTCCAGGAGCAGAAAATTCCTGCTTTATTCCATGGCTTTTACAGAACTCTTCCATTATCAAATTCTTGAACTCAGTGCCATTATCACTCCTTAAAATTTTCACAGAATCTTTGACCATTTTATCCAGCTGTTTGACATGATCAATCAAGATAGATGCAGTTTCACTTTTTGTGTGCAAGAAATACACCCATGTGTATCTGGTGAACTCATCCACTATGACCAACACATACTTCTTCTTTGCAATAGACATGACATTTACTGGACCAAATAGATCAACATGTATAAGATGATAAGGCTCAAGAATTGATGATTCAGTCTTGCTCTTGAATGAAGATTTTCTTTGTTTGGCTTTCTGACATGAATCATAAAGACCATCAGGAGCAAATACTGTGTTTGGCAATCCTCTCACAAGATCTTTCTTGACCAGTTCATTTATATTGTTGAAATTTAAATGAGAGAGTTTCTTATGCCAATTCCAGCTTTCTTCAATTGATGCTCTACTTAACAGACAGATTGCAGAGCCATCAGTACTTGTTGAAAGCTTAGCTTCATAAATGTTACCACGTCTGTATCCTTTCAGAACAACTTTGCCTTTAGATTTACTCACAACTTCACAGTGTTCTTCAAAGAAATCAACATGATAACCTCTGTCACATATTTGACTTATACTCAGTAGGTTGTGTTTAAGTCCTGAGACCAGAGCTACTTCTTTAATGATGACATTCCCAAGATTGATATTGCCATATCCCAATGTTTTTCCAATGTTGCCATCTCCATAAGAAACACTTGGGCCAGCTTTCTCCACAAAGTCTGATAGCAGGGCCTTATTTCCAGTCATATGTCCTGAACATCCACTGTCCAGAACTAGAATATTTTTCCTGTTGCCCTGCAATCACAAAGACCACTAATTATTAGTTTTAAGGACCCAGGCTTGCTTGGATCCTTTGGCCTTATTAAGTTTGTTAACATTTGCAGCGGATTTAGCATCAGAGTTTATGTTAACATTTTTCTTATCAGAATTTACATTATCAGACTTTGAATCAGAATTTACACTAGAAGGAACAATGGAAACTTTCTTCAAAGAAGGTTTTATTTGATAATAATCATAGTACAAACTATGATATTCCTTACACGTATAAATGGAATGCCATAAACTACCACAATGAAAACAAGGATTTTGTGGTTTGTATCTAACTGACTGACTCTTAACTCCTGATTTTAAAGGTAAGGAGTTAATATTCTTATTTTTCCTGCAAAAAGAAGCCAGATGGTTAGAACTTCCACAGTTATGACATATTTTCCTAGGAGCATCAGGAACAGGTTTATAATCATTGCTTTTATTCACACCTTCCTTTCCATTCCTATTTTTCCTAGGTGATTTTACCTTGTTTGCATTCTTGACATCTCCAGCTCATGAGTCTTGAGCATTCCATAGATTTCGTCAAGAGTTGTTTCATCAAGATTGTAGTTGTCTCTTATTGTCGTTGCCTTCAAATCCCAGCATTCAGGAAGAGCTAACAGGAACTTAAGGTTTGAATCTTCAAGATCATACTCTTTATCAACCAATGACAAATCATTCAAAAGTTTGACAAATCTATCATATAAATCATTCAATGACTCATTAGTCTTTGAGTCAAAGTGTTCATACTCTTGAGTGAGTATTGTCTTCCTGTTCTTCTTAATTGTGTCAGTTCCCTGACACCTTGTTTCCAGAGCATCCCATATCTCTTTAGCAGTCTTGCAGTTGATTACCCTGTTTGACATTACATTATCAATGGCACTATGCAGTAAGTGTCGTACCTTAGCATCCTTAGCAATTGATGCTATGTCTTCAGCAGTATAATCACTCTTCTCCTTTGGTACGGTCATTGCTGCTTCACCTGCAACTGCAACAGCAAGTTTGGTTGGTTAGTGAGGACCTTCCTTGATTCTATCCAGGTATTCTGGATCTGTTGCTTCCAGGAACATGGTCATCCTTACCTTCCATATGGGATATTCAGATGGTCTCAGTATGGGGACTCTGATGGTCTCATACCGACTCTGAATTAGTGTCTTTGGTGGTTCCTCAGTTGTGGTAGGCTTAGTTGGAGTTTCTGTGTCCGACATGATTGTGTTTGGATCTTTAACTGTATGTAAGTTAACAGATAGGCTCTGATACCAATTGTTAGGTCACACACACACACTGTAGAGAGGGTGAATACAGTGTATAGTACACTCAAATCAAACTTTAAGAACTTAAGTAACAGAAAACAAACTTTATTGAAATAATAAACTCTGTTACAGTATGGAACTGTTACCTCTCAGTGATGAACAAATATCACGAGAGCTGCTAGGGTTACAATGGATAATCTTCTCTAATAATGATAACACTTATAGTGTAAACCCTATATCTGTGTTTATATACTACACAGTTACAAGATAATCGCTAATTGATATGGAATATAATTCTGCTTCCTAAAATATATCAATCAGATATCTTTTCTTCCAAGTATTCCATTCTTCACGGAATTCCTTCTTCATGCATATCTCTTCTTATGTTTATCTCGATCTTCTTTCCTTTAATCAGCTACTGTCCTTATCTGATTGTCCTTCAGCACTTAACTTCTGATATCTATCTTCTGATGATTATCTCCTGATAATATAAGTACTGATATCCTTAAGTCCTGACTTCCAGTATAAGTACTGATCAACAGTTAAGTACTGATTTATCCTGTTCACGTAAGATCTGAAAGCTAAACATAAAACATATTAGCCATGACATTATCAAATATATCTAACATTTCTAATATAGCTCATTAAGCAAAATATATATATTCTTGTTTGTGCTGTATAATTTATATTTAATGAATAAATATAAACAGGGTAGTCAGTGTACATTTAAAATGAAAGATTAAACTTAATCTGTAGAATGTCGTTAGTATGTTTACAAAGAAAAAGTTAAAAATTAACATATATGTTGAATACAAAGTTGACCAAAAATTTTGAATTTTATTTAAATAAACTATATGTACTGGTCTATATTATTACTAAGTTCACTACTAACTTAAAATTAACTTACTCAATTTAAAAAGATATAAAAATGCATAACTGAAGTCCAAATGACTTGCAATCATAATATACAATAATGTAAAATTTACATTACTGTTAATATAAGAGTTGATTTTAATGAAAAATGTTAGTTATTGAAATTCAACGTATGTATGTATGGAAAAATGTTAGTTTTTTATTTATACTACTGTTAACAAAGTAAGATTAAGTTGTATGTGTGCGTGTCATCATCTAAATTATCGTATGTTACATTTCTTAGGAAATTACGATGATTTCAATTATTTATATGCTAAATATCTGATTTATGTACATGTATAATCATTATTAACATCTAACGAGATAATTAATTACTTAAATAACATGCATTTATATTTATTCAAAAATTAAAATTATGTAATAAATAAATTGCAATAATTTATATATGGTATTCATAATATCACTGACAAACAATTCATATCTATTTTTTAGGTAACCGGGTATCAATCATGGTTGTAATTTAAAAATAAATTATATATTGTAAAGATTTATTATTCGTATTCATGATTTTTTTTCAAGAATTGGAAGGAAAAATTATAATTATATCGTTATTTAAACCGTTTTCAAGTTTCTTTCATTATGACTCTAATATTTCTTCATATAATAATGTTAGGAATATGTTGTAGGTTTGATGATAACTTTACAAAACACTTTATGTAGTTAAGTTAAATGATTTTGTAACCATCAACTGATGGAGTAGTTTGTATTAAACAAGTTTGTAGCACAAATCTGTATGCAACAAGTAGCTTAAAAGCTTAGAAGTTGTAGTGAATTATAAGACATTTTGACTACTAGAAAGATATACAAAATACATTGGCTAATTATGAATAGAAGATATCTTGTAATTTTGTATAAGTGAAAGAGTGACAACTGCTAAGGAATTCATCATTAACGGATAAACCTAAAGCTTCAACGGATGACTCAAGACTTTTTCAACTGATAATCCCTTAGAGACTCAACGGATAACTCAAATGGAATATCAACGGATAATGTTGAGGTCTCAACGGATAACAAAATCAAAAAACAGTTGAAAGCAACTTGACAGTCATATGGGTTGATTGTATACAAAAGGAATGTGACAGCCTATTTTCAGGCTTTAGAGAACAAAGAAACATTTCTATTTACATGCTTAACTGAAGATATTCAAAGATGTTGGATAGAGAAATGAAACAACATGTGAGTAGACCTAGATTCTTGTTTTTACTGTTTGTCTTATTTATATGTAACTTGGTAGTATATAAATAAAGCATAACAAGTGTTAATCATCAACTGAACGAGTGAACAACAGGAGTTGAACAGAGAAATAGATAAAGCTACATCTGTAAGGAATCCTCTCTGTTCATCTTTGTAAAACACTTTTAAGCAGCTGTGTGCATTCTTGCATCACAGAGTTCTCGAATCTCTATATATATCTCTGGTAAAAATTTCAATCCAACAGATGGTTTTTAAAATGTCTTGTTTAATTACTTTGTGTTTGAATAATTGAAATCTTATAATCCGCACTACTGCATATTCATTCATATATATATATATATTCAAAAGAGATTTTAAATTTCTAAAAAAAACAAAATTCCATTCAACCCCCTTCTTTAATTCTGTTGTTAGATTGTTAGGGAATAACAATTGGTACCAGAGCAAGCTCTTGATACACTAAGAGTTTAAAGATCCAAACAAACTAACAACATGAATAGAAAGGATGTTGGAGTGAAGATCCCACTTCTGGATAAAGACAACTATCATCACTAGAAAGTGAAGATGCACCTTCATCTACTCTCTCAAGATGAAAGATATGTTGACTACATAGAGAAAAGGCCTCATGTTCCTCGTAGAGCTGCAACGGATATTGAAGGAGCTGTTGAAAATGAGCAAACAGTCCCAAAGACAAAGTCACAATGGACAGATGAAGATATTGAGCAAGTTCATAAAGACAAAAAGGCCATGAATATTCAGTTCAATGGTCTTGATGGAGATATGTTTGACAATGTTATGAACTGCAATACTGCCAAGGAAATTTGGGACCAAATCCAAGTACTATGTGAGGGAACTGAGCAAGTTAGAGAAAATAAGATACAACTTCACATACAACTATATGAACATTTCCATTTTGAATATGGTGAGTCACTAAGTGAATCTTCAGTAGATTTCAAAAACTACTGAATGGCTTAAAGTTGTATGGGAGGATCTACTAAACTAAAGATTCAAATCTAAAATTCCTGAGGTCTCTACCAAAAGAATGGAGGCCAATGACAGTCTCTCTCAAAAATTCTCAAGAGTATAAAGAATTTACTCTAGAGAGACTGTATGGTATCTTAAAAACCTATAAGCTCGAAATTTACTCTCTCTTGCTCAGGTACTAGTGCAACAGAACCACCTTTCTTCCCTCCTTTCTCTAATAGCTCATCCTCTTCATTCTCAGCCATTAGCCATTTTCCTTTGCCTTCACAAACCCTTGAGTTTGGTGCATATTCCACAGCTTCAACCTTCAACTATAGATTATCCTAGTCAAGATGAAATGGAGGACATAGATGGGCATCTGGCTTTCCTATCAAGAAGATTTTCCAAGCTCAAATTCAAAAAGAATTTTGGAACAACCAAGCCAAATAGAAACATGGTGGACAAGTCAAAATTCAAGTGTTTCAAGTGTGGCTTGAGTGGTCATTTTGTCAATGAATGCAGAAAGCCTAATTCTGGGAAAAGGAGGTTTAAGCCAGTAGATTATAAAAAGAAATACTTTGAATTGCTCAAAAAAAAGAAAAAACTTTCCTAATTCAAGAAAAGGATTGGGCAGCTGATGGGGAAGATGAAGATAAAGAAATAAGCTATGTCAATCTAGCCCTAATTTCTAAATCAGATGAAGCAGAAGTCAGTTCCTCTAGCAATTGGGTAATCACTACAAAACTAGCACACCTTACTAAAGATGAGTGTAATGATGCCATAAATGACATGTCTACATAATTATATAACTTGTGTGTTACACTTAAATCACTCACTAAATAAAATTATAGAATTAAAGATAATAATATGTTCTTAAGTGAGAGAAATGCTATATTAGAAACTCAATTTATTGAGTTTGAGAAACTAAAAATAGAGTGCAAGATTGCAAACGATGAACTGACTGAATCTTTGAAGAAAGAGGAAATTTTAAGAAAGCAGCTTGAACATGTGCAAGAGGTGATCAAGACATGGAAATCAGCAAGGAATGTAAGTTCCCAAATTGTCAAAGTTCAAAGAATTGAGTCTTTTTGTGAAGAAGCCTGGAAAAAAGAAAAAAAGAAACTGAACCCTGTATTGGTTGATGGCTTATCAACGGATGTGGAGTCGATAGATGATGAAGCTTATCCATCAAAAGCTGAAAGTGAATATCTATTGAAAGACAAGGATGCACATCCGTCGATTAGAAAAGAAGCCAGTTAGCAAAGCTAAGCTGAATGAGAAATAAGGATCAGTTTTTAAGAACTTTGTTACAGGAGAATCAAGTCGAGTCAAGGATACAAAGAGAGTAAATGTGGGGCATCTATCAATGAAGCAGTTGAGTGACATATTGGAGAAAATTGAGGTCAAGGAAGATTCTAAAAGGAAAACCAACAGGATTGGGATAGTAGGAATTAACAAACATAACAACTATATACCTGATAAATATGCACATAGAAAGACTTGTGTGAAGTGTGGTGGTGATAATTATTTGTATGTTAATTGCAAATATGTTATGCCTACACCCATATCTGCACCTCTATATTTTCCTAACATGCCCACATTACCAATGAGTGTCATGCCTATTATGCCTGCACAGAATTTAAATGCACAATTTGCTAATATGCCATTTGCACAAAATCCTTATTATGCTGCATTTAATATGCCTCAAATGTCATTTAGCATGCCTTACTAGAATAACACATTTGCACATTGTTAGGGCTAGAACACGTGCTAATATTCACGCAAGTATAAGCGATCGCAAGTAATATAAAATAAATTCTAGTTCGTTCCCACATAGATAGGTTTAGGTTAATTTCAATCAATATATTTATGCAACACTAGTATGGTTATTATCCAATGCTAAGACGAATAACAATTTGAGGTTGTTTATACTACACTTAACTAAGAGATTATACTAAAGAACATAAACTAAGAGATTAAAGATAATTGAATAATATATGACAAAACATGGGATTCTAACTTCATTAAATACTTCATCTAATAGCCTTTTCATTCTCAACCTTAGCATGTAATGGTGATGACATTAATCAGATAACACGAAACAGATTAACACCAACTTTCATTGTACGAGTACCATACTACCAGACATCCACAAAAGAGATATAAGCTGAATAGACACAAATTATATTGAGACCCTATATGTCTATAGAATTTGGGTTTAATGCACAAGTTATCTCTCGTGATTACATAGGACAGGTAAGATGGTTAAAATTACCTACGAATCATGCATATTACATACACGAACCTATGCTAGCATGGCAAGTTCTAAACCCTTAAATTCACTTTCGCTTCATTAAAGATTAACACACTATCTTATAAGTTCGCGACGCTCATAAGATGAATAATCACAACCAAAACTAGGTTATCATACAATCACCACACACTAAGGCATCAAAATAAATTAACTAAAGAAATCCATAAATAAATACGTTAAAACCCCACGATAACGATTAGCCCGAAGTCGGACTCATCATCAACGTGGGTTTCGATGAAAACATGGTATAATAAACGTAGTCCATATACTTAATAAAACCAAGTACGAAAAAAGAGTATAGGGTTACGAATAAGAAAACTAGCATCCAAAGTTACAACTTAAAACAATGAATCACAAGAATAAACTAGATCTTCTTTGCCTTCATTGATTTGTGCTCTATGGTCTTCTTATGCCTTCTCCTTAAGCTCCGGTACATCTTGTTATAAAAAACGAGCATAAGTTATGTATATATAGCAGCTTATGCGGAGTAGAAGTCCAACAGATCAATATTCCAGAAGAAAAAAGATTTTATTTTCCCGACCTAGCGCGGCCGCGCGCTTGACCAGCGCGGGTGCACTGACATTCTGCTCTTTGAGCGCGGCCGCGCGCTACTACAGCGCGGGCGCGCCATCTCTCTGGAGAAATTTCTGACTAGTTTTTTTTTCTTGTTGGTTTGAGTTGGTCTTTTCACGAGCTTTTATTCTAGACACCATCCTAATACCATATTAGCATCCAAACAATGCTAATTCACCTGTATTCCTGATAATTTCCTGAAATGAAAAAAACACTACAAATACACGTTTAAAATACTAACAACTTGAGTACAAAACATCAATCCAAAGATTTACGGAGCGTTATAAAGTGTCATAAATGTCACTCAACATACCCCCAAACTTGAACAGATGCTTGTTCTCAAGCATAAACAGACTCAAAGAACAAGAAATAAAAATGCATGAATGCAAACTATATGAATGCTACGATACCCATAGAATAACTAAACCAATCAATAATCAACATCTCAACAAATGCAGTTATTCGCACAAAGATCAATCAAACCCCATAATTCAACCTACAAGCTAGAAACGTGCGTGTGTGAAAATGCTTACAGATATACTATCACAATCTAGATCAATAAACATGACTCACTACTCATCAATGCAATCGCAAGGTTATAAATAGAATAAAAGCCAGACTCAAAATAATTTATAACACTTCAATTCTTATATCGGAGTTTTACATGGATTCATGCTTTTATTCACAACACAAAAACAACATAAATATGCTTATTTGACCGTGCAATGAGTGAGGCCCACAAAAGATATATACAATAATACCCATGTAGCGAGCGTTATGTTAGTGGATCCCAGACCATAAAAAGCCTTAGGTCACTAGGAACAAAGTCCCCTAAGAACTTAATAACTCGAGTATTAAAGAGCCCACCCGTGATCAATTATGCATGAACACATATTTTTTCTTTTCTTGTTTTTTTCTTTTTTTTTAATAAATTTCTGAACGAGTACATTTCGCTCCATCTCGTTCAACCCTTGACTACTCATATAAAATAAGTCGGCTACTAGGCATTTGACACCTAGCCACAACAACTAGCAATGAAATCCAATTTTCTCCAATTTTTAAATATCCATGTTATTTAATTATTAAGAGAATATCCTAAATTCTAAATATAAACAAGCGATTAAACCTCGACAAACCAAATAAACCATGACTAGGATCTAGCCCTTAAGCAACCTATAAGACTTATTGAAATACAATTGTCTCTAGCATGCAAATCAACTCGATAAGACTTAACATCACTAAACACGACATTACTACACTGGCATTAATATCACAAACCAATCGGAAAAATGATCTAAGGGATCATGTTATTATGCAAATGCATGAAACTATATGCAACAACTATCATAAAAACTACAAAAATAAAAAAAACTACTACATGGAAAATATGCAACTATGTGAACTAAACTAACATGAATATGTAACTATATGTGATTCACACAAAACACATTATCCTTAACTACTACCCCAAACTTAAAATATTCACTGCCCTCAGTGAAGGTAATAGCAAGGAATAAGGCATACCTAATCAGAACCAGGATCATCACCCTCAAGGGGTGGAGTGTCAGGAGTGTCTGGAGGCGGATACACGGAATCCTTACCGAATACTGGCTACTGAATGTCAACTCATGTGGCTCTGAAAGCAGTCCCCAATGCCTGAGTGAGATCATGTACAACCCTGCTATGGATGTCATGCATCACATCCATCCTCCTAGCTAAATGCCTATATTGTGTCATACTCAAACCAGCACTGCCATGTGCTTCCTTCTCCTGTTGCTGCTGCGATCCCGAAGGACCAGCCTCGTCTCCCAACTGAGCTCTCCAAGCTGCTCGACGAGCCAGTGAAGTCCCACCAGGATAAGTCTGATTCGCTGGCCTTCCACCTGGCAGATGGTCATAAGAATATCTAAGCCCCTTAGGATCGGGCTTCCCACCATACCACTCAGTCATATTCAACAATGTCGAACTATCAATCGGAGCACTAGGGAGCTGCAGTTGCTCATGTGCGGGCCAACAAACGTCAACCGCCACACACAACTTTGTCACAATGGACGCATAGGGTATCGAACCCGTAGTACTCCCTCGCAAGAACCTCAGAATACCCTGATGGATCATCATTCCAAGATCCACATAGTCTCCCTGCAGAATACCCCATAACAAACGCGCACGCTCCATAGTAATCTCATGCACGTGAGAAGATGACATGATATTAGCACAAATAAAAGAATTCCATGCCCGTGCAAACCTGTTCATGCACGAAGCATGGAACGTGGCATACTCATTCGTGCCCTTATTGAACTTCCAATGAGTCTCAGGAACACAAAAGGTAGCAACAATCAAATCCAAGTTAAACTCCTCCGGAGTTTTCTCGTTCTAGTTCTCCTGATCCTCCTTCCTCTCGGGCTGCTCAATCACCCTACGAATCACCTCAGCACTATAGTCCACCGTCATCCCCCTCACCACGATGAAACCGTTCTTCTCCGCCTTAGCATTATCATATAAATCATGCACCACATTCATGGGCACAACGACGGGTGTCTCGCAGAAAACAACCCAGCCCATCTCCAAGATCATCTCCAATAACTTACCATCTTTCTTTGATGGCAGAAAACAATGCTCCTTGGCTATAGGCTTCGAAAGCAGCCTCACATATTCCGCCTCAGCCTCGGGAGTTGAAAACCTAGGCCTCACACCACTTGCACTCGAAGAATCGGTGGTGCTAGTTCTTACTTGAGTTCGCTGTCTTTTTGATGCCATTGAGATTGAATAAGTTTGAGAGAATAGAAGTTTGTAAGAGAGATTTGTGTGTTTGAGAATTTGAGAAGTGATGGAGAAGTTTGTGTATAAGTGTATGTATATATAGGAGATTGGGAGAGAATTAGTTATGGAAACTGAGTGGAAATTGATTATGAGAATAATGGGAATAATGGGTTTGATTTGGAGAGGGAAATTTGAGATGTGGAAGAGTAAAATTCGGGTGGGAATTGATTTTGTATTAAAAGTCCCGAATTTATCTTCTTTTCTGCCTTGTAATTTTTTTCGAACACAGGGACCCAGCGCGGCCACACGCGACCTTGGCGCGGGCGCGCCATGCTACTAAAATTTCAGCGCAACCGCCCACCAGGCCGCGCGGGCGCGCGCGCATTACGCCATAGATTAGATTCCGCAACCCCAAGGGACCGTAACTAAAGGCCAAAAAAGCGTTGCTAAAGGCCAAAAAACGGCTATGGCGACTCTTTTCCGAGGTTGCAATTTCAGGCGTTGCCATAGAGTTTTTTGCAACCCCGGTGACACCCTATTGCAACCTTTTTTTATCCGTTACAAAAACGTGCTATTGCAACAGCAATGAGGTTGTAATAGGTCTTGAAAAGTGTTACAGTAGGGTTTGGGCTATTAGTACAATATTTGTGGGCCCCATTGTGGGGCCCACATGTGGGGTATCGATGCAACCTTTTTGCAACGCTGTTTAGTGTTTTTTGTAACGCTTTTTAGTATTTTTGCAACACTTTTTAGTGTTTTTTGCAACGCTTTTTAGTATTTTTAGCAACGCTTTTTAGTGATTATTAGCAACACTATAAAGACCTATTGCAACGTTTTAATAAAAAAAATGCTCGGAACTATTTGTAAATTAACATACCCATAAATAAGACCATTGTCTTAAACCAACACAATCCACAATCCACAAATCATAAACATCAGTCCACCAACCATCACCATACTACCACTACCTTCACCATACTACCACAACCTTCACCATCACCATACTACCATCCTTATACCACTAATTGTCTACCAACCATAAAAAAAGCGGAAGTTTAAACAAGTTAAAGTTACAATTCAAAATCTAAACATAGAATGTTGCTAGAACACTTCTAACTAGGTAGAACCACCTCCAGTAATAGGAGTGACCATGGTAACCGGAGTACCATCATCATGGTCACTTGAAATTGTATCACCTCCGGTAAAAGGCACATAGTATCAACTTCAATCTTTGATAACTTCATACATAATTGATCATTTCCAAGGTGAAACTGGTGGTGATGGTTCAGAAGTTCATTCAGCAATAACTCAACTTCCTCAACAAGCATAACTTCACTCCCAACTCCTTTGAGCAAAGATAAAAGCATTAGCTGCATAAAACAAAAGCAATAACTAAGTCAGAATTGTATCCTTTCTAGTCGTGCCATCACTGCTAGATGACAATAATTGGAAAATATTCGACTTCAGCAAATGAATTATAAACTCTACTGTGACAAAAAACTGGAAGTAAAATTCAGTAAATAAGATTCTAACCTTTCCATATGCAGAAAGTTTAAGAGCAAGTTCAAGAATGATCATATTAATAAATTCATAATCCAGATGAAATTTTAATGAAGCATGCAGTAGATGTAAATACACACATATAAAAATACAAATACTATATGTAATTATACAATTGCTAACCTTGGTGAGCAGTAGCAAGACTTTGATGATCCAAGAAACAAAAGATTTTCAGACAAATTTCTGGAGGCAATCTTTCCATCTCTTTTATATCTGAAGTACACACACTTGTTAGAGATTATATTTATTTAAAGGGCCATTTTTGCAGGACTTCAATCTCTCTCTCTCTCTCTCTCTCTCTGTGCTATTACAATCTCTCTGGCACATCTGACAGTTTACTTTCCTATGGACCGATTCATCTTAGCAAAACCCACAAAAAATGGATGCTAAGGTAATAGAGAGGACAGTTACAAGCCCAGTTTAGGTACTAAATCTTCAGATGTTTATTTATGTCTCATGTATTATGTCTTCACTTCTTAAGTCATCACTGATTAAGTCTGATTACGGTTTCTTATAAACAGAATGTTGAGATGTCCTATATCTACATCATTATAGGAGTAGTCCGTTACTATCTAATCGAGAATGGGAACCCTGCCAGAAAACAAGTCGAAGCCGCTACATGCCTTTTGAAGGTCAATTGTAGGGAATGGCTTTCGAGCTATAAACAAAATTGACGTCGACTGGTATAAACTGTTTAAATCCTGTTCGACCTAAGTTCTAACTTGTTCTTTAGCTGATGCCCTTTATAGTTTCCTGGTTCGAGCAGATTAAGAATCACCACGTAAAACAAATTAAAGATTCTCAATAAAATGTTTGTTTTTTTGGATAATATGCAGCTCATTGCATAGTTTTTCAACACTTTTTGACCAAGATATGAGCGAATGACAGAATTTGTGATTAAGCTCCAAGTTAGAAGTTGCATTGATAACCAAATAAACAAGAATATCGCAGAAAAAGGTAACCTGGAATACAGTTTTTCCCATAGAATATCACAGCAGCCATCTATCAATTGGCAAAGTATCACACTGAACATGCAAAGTCAATACATCTGGTGCAGAAAATGAATGTCAATATTATATGTTTACAGTGACAACTACTTCTTCTAAATCAAAGTATCACATTGAACGTGAAAAGTTTCCTGAAAGAGACTAGGGAACTCTGAGAGTTGCTGCCTTGTCTAAAAAACAGTCAATTTTCTATGCTAGCACCACTGCCACAACAATATTATAAGTACCTATTTCTTTTTTACAGGATGGCTTGTTGTCTAATGTCTGCTATATGGTTCAGCAACCTCTCGCATATCAAACACAGTCTGCACTAGAGTCTGAAGTCCCAGATTGTCAAGAGCAGACTGGAGTAGCATGAAATTCATCATAGTTGTAATCATACTGGGAAATCACTAAAAGAAATGATATATTATTCAATCTTCGTGACTAAAAACACAAAGTTTGAATTGTTTAACATCCGGCATCAACAAAAACACACTCATGAAGATAAATACATCAAATCAAGATGATAATGTACTTGTAAGATATTATGCGATGTAACATAGTTCAAATATGCAGCCAAGAAATAGGTCAGAATCCCAATAAATATATAAGCAAGTAACGTGATGTGAGCAACACTCCTCGGGTTCTATTGATATATATCTGATATGGGTACAATAAGAAAATAGTGAAGCCTTCAACTTTTTTGTTATCAATAAATCTCTAGATGAGTATACGTAGAATGCCTGAAACTCTCTTTAGAAAAATCAAGTTGTTTGAGTCTAAGGTACCAGAAAAAACACTAAATTTTGATGTTGAGGAAGAGTAAAGGATGGCCATAAGCCTCAATACACCCGACTTGATAGAAAAGAATTAATTAGGATTAACCAATTATTTTAGCAGGGTATATATGTGCGTGAGAGTATGTTCCAGAGAAAATTCAAATAAAGTGATAAGTACAACAAAAGGATGTACCTCTTGAGTTATGAATGTCCATTTTGATTCTGTCAGCAACTTGGAAGAGTTAGCAGGGAGGTCTTTCTCAATGTCATCTAACATAAGAGGTTGTCCATCTGTATACAGTGTAATGCTTATAATCAACTTGGTTCAAAGCACAAATAAAATTATATATATTATAACTAAAAAAAAAGTACATACTTGACTGCATTTGTAATGAGATCAAAAGGGTTAGATCCACCAATAATAAATACCAGATGACTCCATTCAAATATATCTAACACCTGGATCTCTTGCAATTCACCATCATTCTCATCATCGAACCACTACAAAAAACATACACACAAACACATACATAATAAGTCACATACCACTTTCTAAACAAACATCCAAGTTATCATTCTGATTCCCCTGAAACAGAGCTCTAAAATCACCCTCAAGGATTGGCAATAAAAGACACTTGATTGAAGTAATATATACATCAAAAATCAAAAGACTTGTAATATAGATACTCGATTAAATCAAAAGACACTTACAAATTAAGGCTCTACTGAAGCAATTAGGAATTATAGATACTCGATTAAAAATTTTAGAGGCTTGATTCAACCTTGTATAGACTTGTAAAACTAGAATTAGGTCATATACAATACGATTAGGGCTCAATCGACTAAGCTTGTACGAGTTTGTGAGAGATGGGGAAGAAAAGAGATAGAGAAATCAGCGAGAAAGATCGAGAAGTGAGGAATGAGATGTGAGAGGTGTGAGGGTGAGGTCGGCGATGAGAGGGTGAAGTTGGCGATGAGAGAGAAATGAGAGTGTTTAGGAAATGATGTACATGGAAAATATCGGGAATTAAAAAAAATAGCCCGTGAAGTACAAAATTTTGGTAACAATAAAGGGAATAATTCCCCCCATATTTTTTGATGGCGGTTCTTAATAAAATTGATGTAATTAAAAGTAATTAACATCGATTCAACTGATGTAAAAAATAATTTTTATATTAATTTTTTTTCCGGTCGATATTACAAGGTGATGTCTATTTGTCCTGTTTCTAATAATAAAAATAAACAACCTGTTTCAACTTTTTTTGTTGTAATTAATATTATTATTTATCTTTCTGTAATGAAATATTATTTTTAATATTTTTTATGAAAAATGAAAAAAATTCAAAAATATATAAATATTATAAATAAATCCATTAATGACTTGTTAATTTATAAAGCGTTCAATTTATCAATATAATATTGTAAATCACTAAACTAATATTATTAACTTTTAAAAATATATAAAATATATATTTAAATTATTATTTCATTTCTATGTAAATAATTATTAACAAGTTAAATTAAAAAAATCAACTTTATATATATATATGTCATTTTGGTAACACATTTTGACTATACCGAACATCAAAAAAGAGGGGTTGCGATAGACATTGGTTTCGAACGCTAGTATTACACTTTTCTTTGCAACCCCAACGTGAAGGGTTGCAGAATCCAATCTATGGCGTAGTGGCGCAGGTTCTGAAAATTCAGCACGGCCACCCCGCTCTACAGGGCGGGCGCGCCGTGCTAGTTGGCCCTGAAATTTTCCGTTTTTTGATTTTTTTGTGTTTTTTTCTTTTCTTTCAGCTTCCTCTACCTACTAATGTACAATAAACTTGGGTTGCCTCCCAAGAAGTGCTTGGTTTACATCATTAGCTTGACGTAGAATCTCGAGATCAAGTAGACAATAAAACAGCACTGACCACCTCACGGTTTGCCGTATCCCCATAGTAGTGCTTCAATCTCTGACCATTTACCTTGAATGCTTGGCCTGGATCATTCTCAAAAATCTCCACAGCTCCATGCGGAAACATAATTTTGATTATGAAAGACCTGGACCATCTCGACTTCAATTTTTCAGGAAAAATACGGAGACGAGAGTTAAATAACAGAACTTGATGTCCCGACACAAAGGACTTGAGCACTAGACCTCTATCGTGCCATCTCTTGACTTTCTCCTTGTACATTTTGTTATTTTCATACGCTTGAAGCCGAAATTCGTCGAGTTCATTCAATTGAAGCATTCTCTTCTTACCAGCTACATCCAAATCAAGGTTCAACTTCTTCAAAGCCCAGTACGCTTTATGCTCGAGCTCCACAGGCAAATGACACCCATTACCATAAACTAACTGAAACGGAGACTTTCCCAATGGAGTCTTGTATGTTGTTTTGTATGCCCAAACAGCTTCATCAAGCTTCAAAGACCAATCCATCCTTGATAGATACACAAATTTCTCTAGAATACGCTTGATCTCCCTGTTCGACACCTCAGCTTGACCATTAGTCTGAGGATGGTAGGCTGTTGCAATGCGATGATTCGCATTATACCTTTGCATCATGACAGTGAACTTGCAATTACAAAAATGCGATCCCTCATCACTGATTATGACTCTTGGAGTCCCAAATCATGTGAATATCTTCTTATGAAGAAAATTAAGCACTCTCTTTGCATCATTTGTCGGCAAAGCCTTGACTTCCACCCATTTCGACACATAATCGACCTCCAACAAGATATACTGGTTATTACAAGATGAGACAAGCAACCCCATGAAGTCGATTCCCCAAACATCGAAGACTTCAACCTCGAGAAGCACATTAAGAGGCATCTCATCCCTCTCGGACATATTACCCACACGTTGGCATCAATCGCACTTCAAAACAAAGTGATGCGCATCCTTAAACAATATAGGCAAGAAGAATCCCGCTTGAAAGATCCGAGCTGTTGTCTTCTCTCCACCATAGTGGCCTCCATAAACAGTAGAATGACAGTATCGTAAGATTCCCCCTGTTTCACTATACGGAATACATCTCATGATGATTTAGTCAGCCCCTTGCCTAAATAGATATGGTTCATCCCACATGTACCACTTCACCTCATGAAGAAACTTCTTCCTTTGAGCGTACGACAAGTCTAGAGGCATGATATTACTCACAAGGTAGTTAACAATGTCTGCAAACCACGGTTCTTCCTCTTGCACTCCAAACAGCTGCTCATCGGGAAAAGACTCATTTATCAATGTCTTATCCTGTGAAGTTGCACTTGGATTTTCCAAACGAGATAGATAATCAGTGACTTGATTCTCAGTACCTTTTCTGTCCCTGATCTCTAATTCAAACTCCTGAAGCAAAAAAACCCATCTAATCAATCTAGGCTTCGAGTACTTCTTCGAGATGAGATATTGAATTGCAGCGTGATCCGTGAAAACTGTCACCTTTTTCCCAAGCAAATAAGATCGAAACTTCTCAAAACCGTAGACAATAGCCATAAGTTCTTTCTCAGTAGAAGTGTAATTCAGTTGAGTACCATTGAGGGTCTTACTAGCATAATAGACCATATGAAATATGTTATTCTTTCTCTACCCAAGAACTGCTCTAACTGCATAGTCACTTGCATCGTACATCATCTTAAATGGTTAATTCCACTCAGTTTCAGTTATAACAGGTGCCGTGATCAAACTCTTCTTCAAGAAGTCAAAAGTAGCTAGGCCCTCATCATCAAACTTGAACGGGACATCCTTCTCCAAAATATTGAACAAAGGTTTAAAGATTTTTGAAAAATCCTTGATGAACCGCCTATAGAAACCCGTATGTCCAAGAAAACTGCGAACTCCCTTAACAGAAATTGGTGGGGGAAGATTTTCAATGACCTCCACCTTGGCTTTGTCCACCTCAAGACCCTTACTAGAGACCTTGTGACCAAGAATAATGTCTTCTTGCACCATAAAGTGACATTTCTCCCAGTTGAGAACCAAATTGGTCTCAACACACCTTTTAAGAACATCGCCAAGATTCTGCAAGCACTCATCAAATGAATCGCCAAACACAGAGAAATCGTCCATGAACACCTCCATATTCTGACCAATCATGTCAGAGAAAATAACCATCATGCATCTCTAAAATGTGGCTGGTGCCCCGCATAAACAAAAAGAAACTCTTCTAAAGGAGAAAGTTCCAAATGGACAAGTGAAAGTAGTCTTTTCCTAATCTTCCAGAGAAATGCAAATCTGATTATAGCCCGAATAGCCATCCAGAAGACAGTAGTACTCATGCCCAGCCAATCTCTCAAGCATCTGATCAATGAAAGACAGAGGGACGTGATCTTTTCTCGTGGCCTTGTTCAACTTCCTGTAATCCATGCAAACTCTCCACCCCATGACTATTCGAGTAGGAATGAGCTCATTCTTCTCATTAGCAACAACGATGATACCTCCTTTCTTTGGTACACACTGAACTGGACTCACCCAAGAACTGTCAGAAATGGGATATATGATCCCTGCATCCAGCCACTTCAGAATTTCCTTCTTCACAACTTCTTTCATGATCGGATTTAGCCTTTTTTGTTGCTCAACAGTGGGCTTGCTACCTTCCTCTGGCAGAATTTTATGCATACAATAAGAAGGGCTGATTCCATTAATATCTGCTATCGTCCATCCAATTTCCGATTTGAATTCTCTCAGAATTTTTAAGAGTTTTTCTTCATAACTACCTGAAAGGTCAGATGCAATAATAACAGGAAAAGTAGATGCATCACCCAAAAAAGTATACCTTAAGTGTTCAGGTAATGGTTTAAGCTCAAGTGCATGAGCTTCCTCAATAGATGGCTTGAGGCGCTTGGGAGATTTGTTCAGCTCCTCCATTCCAAGAGATTTAAAAGGCATATCCATCTTCCTTTTCTAGGGAGAAGCATTCAGATATTACAACTGCTCATCACCTTCATCATCTTCGGTATCAGAATTCCCCAACAAGGCCTTTTCTAAGGCATCAGACCTTAGCAATTGATCAAGTTCTGAAGTAACCACTGAATCGACCAACTCCACCTTTAAGCACTCCTCATTTTACGTAGGGAACTTCATGGCATTGAACACATTAAAAGTTACATCCTGGTCCAGAACTCTCATGGTGAGCTCACCCTTCTGCACATCAATCAAGGTTCGGCTAGTCGCCAAGAAAGGTCTTCCCAAGATTATGGGAATCTTCGTATCCTCCTCGAAATTAAGAATTAAAAAATCAGCAGGGAATATGAGTTTATCCACCTTGACCAGAACATCCTCAACAATGCCTCGTGGATAAGTAATAGAACGATCGGCCAACTACAAAGTCATATAAGTAGGCTTTGAATCAGGTAAGTCCAACTTCTTGAAGATTGACAAAGGCATCAGATTGATGCTAGCTCCCAAGTCATATAAGCATTTGTCAAATAACACTTTTCCAATGGTGCAAGGAATAGTGAAGCTTCCAGGATCTTTAAGCTTCGGAGGAAACTTCTGTTACAGCACAACACTGCATTCCTCCGTGAGAGCAACTGTCTCTAAGTCATCAAGCTTTACCTTCCGAGAGAGTATACCTTTCATAAACTTCGCATAACTAGGCATCTATTCCAGAGCTTCAGCGAAAGGTATGTTGATGTGAAGTTTCTTGAACACCTCCAGAAACTTCTCAAAATGCTTATCCAGCTTTTCCTTCTACAGCATCTTAGGAAAGGGAGGTGGACGATAGATCTGTTTCTCCCCTGTATTACCTTCAGGGGGAGTGTGTTACAGTAGTCTTCCTTGGTTCCACTTCAGCTTCCTTCTGCACTTCTTCTTCAGCCACAGCTGCTTCATCCGCAACTTGAGAGTTTCAGGATTTACAACCTTCCCAGACCTTAATGTAATTGCCTTAACCTGCTCCTTAGCTTCCCTCTTTCCTGGCACTTTAGTGTCACTAGAGAGTGTACCAGGTTGACGATTTAACAAGGCATTGGCAATTTGCCTGATTTGATTTTCCAAGGTCTTGATAGAAACCGCTTGGCTCTTGCACATGAGCCTCAACTCCTCTAATTCAGATTTTTCATTAGACTGTTGCAGCTGGAGTTGTTACCTTGGTGCATATTTTGATTGCTAAAAATCAGGGGGGGTTGTACTGCTTTACTGGATACTGCTGATAAGGCTGCTGAACCACATTCTGAGTGTTGTTCCAGCTAAAGTTCAGATCATTGCGGTTATTAGGATGATAGGTGGCTGGTACAGGTAGCTGCGACCTCTGAAAGTTGCTCACGAACTGAGCTGATTCACTAGAAATGGCACATTGATCAGTCTCATGGGCACCAACACAAAGCTCACAAACACTAGTGATATGATTCACTCTATAATTAGACAGAGAATCCACCTTCATCGTCAAATCCTTAAGTTGAGCAGCTATAGCAGTAGCTGCATCCAACTCCAGAATTCCTGATACCTTGTCCTAAGTTAATCTCTGAGTAGGATTCTGGTATTTATTAGCAGCTATCAGTTTAATTAATTCATAAGCTTCATCATAGCTTTTAGCCCACAAGGCTCCTCCTGATGCTATATCAAGCATGGGTCTAGAAGTAGAACCCAAACCATTATAGAAACAGTTAATGATCATCTAGTCAGGCATCCCATGATGAGGACACTTCCGAAGCATCTCCTTATATCGATCCCAAGCCTCGCATAAAGATTCTCCAAATTGCTGAGAAAATTGAGTAAGTGCATTTCTGATTGCAGTAGTCTTCACCATAGGAAAGAATTTGGTTAAGAACTTCTGAGCAAGATCCTCCTATTTGGTGATAGACCCTGGTGGTAAAGAATATAACCAGCACTTAGCTTTATCCCACAGAGAGAATGGGAAAAGCCTCAACTTAATAGCATCTTCAGAAACTTCATTGAACTTGAAAGTGTCGCGGATCTTGATGAAATCTCTGATATGCATGTTGGGGTCTTCTATCGGAGAACCCCCAAACTGAACTGAGTTCTGTATCATCTGAATCGAATTCGACTTGATCTCAAAGGTATTAGCCGAGATGACTGGTCGAATAATGCTAGACTGAATATCATCGATCTTCGGTTGAGAGTAGTCCATGAAAGCCTTTGGATTCGCTTTTGGTTCTCCCATTGCAATAATAACTTCTTCTTCTTTCTCAACTAAGATCTCTTCTTCAACTTTCTCCTCGACTACAACTTCTTCCTCAGTTTGATCCAGTTTCCTCTTACGAGACCGAGAACGCGTATGCATACACGTTCGCTAGAATACCTGAAACACGACAAGGAATTAAGTAAGTAACAATGTCCGTGTCACTGAACTTTAACGACCAATGATGAAAAACACATAAACTAAAAATTAACACCGATATCCCCGTCAGCGGTGCCAAAAACTTGTTAGGACTAGAACACGCGCTAATATTCACGCAAGTATATGCGATCGTAAGTAATATAGAATAAATTCTAGTTCGTTCCTACAGGGATAGGTTTAGGTTATTTTCAATCAATGTATTTATGCAACACTAGTATGGTTATTATCCAATGCTAAGACGAATAACAATTTGAGGTTGTTTATACTACACTTAACTAAGAGATTATACTAAAGACCATAAACTAAGAGATTAAAGAGAATTGAATAATATATGACACAAACATGGGATTCTAACTTTATTAAATACTCCATTTAATAGCCTTTTCATTCTCAACCTTAGCATATAATGGTGATGACACTTATCAGATAACACGAAACTAATAAACGCCAACTTTCGTTGTACGAGTACCATACTACCAGACATCCACAAAAGAGATATAAGCTGAATAGACACCAATGATATAGAGACCCTATATGTCTATAGAATTTGACAACATAACGGTTTAATGCACAAGTTATCTCTTGTGATTACATAGGGCAAGTAAGATGGTTAATATTAGGTCCCAATTTGTTTGTAGAAGGGGGGTTGAATGCAAACAATACCGTTTAATCGAATAAAATGCGGAATAAAATTGTGAAACAAAATTCAAGTTAAATTAAAACTTTTATTAAACTTGAAAGGTGTTACAACTACGGTATCGGTTATAAGGGATTAATCTCAAATCAATTATTACAAATCTAGAATAAATTCGACATGAACTTTTTCTATTTTTGTAATTAAAAGATCAAATGCTAAATGCGATTTGAGATTAAGTTCTAGGGATTTTAATCCGCTAGATTGATACACAAGAACAAGATAAATATTTCTAGTTGATTGGATTTAACTTTACAATCCAGAAATTTAATCTTGAAGAAAAGCAGATGAAAAATAAAATGTTGTGCCTTTGTTTTCTACTTCTTTTTCTCTTGTGTGTTCTGTTTTCTGTTAGATTGGATTCTGTAAGAGTATTGATCAATAAAAGTCTTCTGCTTCTTTTATCAAACACCGAACTGAAAAATGTACTGGCATGACAATCTCTTTGGCCAGCAAGACTTTCGGTATGACAATATTTACAACTAGCAAGACAATCAAAATGAACTAGCAAGACTTTCGGTATGACTATTGATTGTCATACCGATTGTCATATTAGTTCAAATAAATTGTCTTGCTGAATTAATAACAGATTTTAATCTAAACAGAAATTCTAATAAGACAATTAAATGTATTGGCATGACTTTCGGTATGACTATCAATTGTCATACCGATTGTCATACTAGTTCAAATGAATTGTCTTGTTTTGAATTTAAGCAGATTTTAAACCAATTAAAATCTTGTAAATCCTCAATATTAATTCTAAATTAATTAATCAATTTAATTCAATTAATCAATAAATTAATCTTTGCAGATATAATTTATTTTCTTAATTAAATTATATGACTTAATTAGTTAATAGAGAATTAATACTAACCCTGAGCAGCATCCATTCTTCTGACAATCTTCTGAAAATCACTGAGACTTATGAATCAATTCCGCCACTTCAATGCTGACACTCGATGTACTGTCTGGTTCATGAGTGACTAACTTCCGTGACGTTTCTTCATGTCTTGACTTTGATACTCTGATTTTCTTCAGATTAAATCCTTGTAATAAATGATACCCTGACGAGATCTCTGTCACTTGATTAAATCCACGATCTTGATTTATATCACTGAGGCATGATCAAATTCTTGAACTTCTTCCAGTGAATTTTCAAGTCTGCAGATGAACAATGTTTCTTTATCCTTTGACAGATGTTACTTTGTGAGATCTCTCTGATGATAGATCCACTATTTACTTATTACATTCTTATTTGAGTTGAGTTAAATCCTCGAATAAACGAATAGGCTATGATATATGCCTTTCAATCTCCCCCTATTTGCTTGTTAGACAATAACAACAAATACCTAGAGGATAACTCAACTAACAAATAAGAAAAAGATATAAACAGTAATGCAAAGTAAATAGCAGAAAAGTTCTGGATTATATTTAACATTTTCCAGATTCCAAATGAAATTTACAAGTGAATACAAGATAGATGTTCCTCTAGCCTGAACATATAACTACATTAGACTATCTTGATTCATAAAGCTCTAATCATATTACATTGAGTTTTGAGCTAATTGACTTCAGTTGTCTTCTCTTCTGACTTCACCTTCTTCTAAATCTTGAAGCAATTCCTTGTCAAAGACACGATCCTTTTCTGAAGTGAAGCTTGCTGGTCTGACTGGTTGAACTCCAACTGACTTCAGCTTATTCTTGATCTGATTGTACCTTTTAATATTCTTTTCACAATAAGCTTGAATCAAATCAGCAGCTTGAGTCTTCAACATGGATGAATATCCAGCAGTTCTTAAATGATGTTCCATCCAGACCAGATGCTTAGCTGAGTAGTCTTTAAGAGATTGTACATCTAGCTGACAGATTTGAAGACAATCAGACTTAAAGAATCTCACCTGATAAGGATTGTTGACCACTTGAGGACTAGCCCTGCTGGCAAACTCTTTAAGCCTTTCTCGAAGAACTTCATTCAATTCTGAGCTTCTTTTAACCTTGTTGAGAAGAACCCAACTCTCTGACAAAGAACGATTCTCGAACAGATGAAGTGACACCTTGAAAGATCCTTCACTCTGACAATATACAAAAATGCTCATCTCATTTAGGGATCTATCAAAAGCAGTTGTGATCCTTGAGA
This sequence comes from Apium graveolens, assembly GCF_009905375.1. Classification (NCBI taxonomy): domain Eukaryota; kingdom Viridiplantae; phylum Streptophyta; class Magnoliopsida; order Apiales; family Apiaceae; genus Apium; species Apium graveolens. The sequence goes on from NC_133655.1 coordinate 250,231,042, forward strand.
CTTCAGTCTTGATAGCATTCATGTACATGTCATTGTTAGGATTTGAGATTTCCAGCTTGTCAAGAAGATGTAGGAACTGCCTATCATTGTTAGTGCTCAGCTGAGGCATATCAAGTACTCTCCTAGCTTCATCCCATTTTTCACCAATCTTCAGTCTGACATCTCTTCTCCTTTCTTGAGCCTTAATGTCATGAAGACGTTGCTTTTGAAGAGTTTCTGTTCTTTGAATGTCTTTCCTCATGTCAATGATCTGAGAGACCTTCTTGAGTTCAGCTTCTTTTCTTTTCATCTCTGACTGCTCCTTCTGAAATTCTTTCTCAAACAGAGGATCCACTTGAGCTTCTTCTTCCCATTCTCCAAAATCACTTTCCTCTTCAGCTTCAAATAAACCATCTTTATCTTCCTGAACTGGTTCAGTGGGAATGTCAAAAATATCAAAGTCATCCTGTTCTCCACTGTAGTAGACATCATCAGCCTTTCCTTTGTCTCCAGCAGAGGTATCTTTTTCCTTCCCTTTGGCACTACTCCCTTTCTTCTCCCCCTTAGTTGAGGGATCCTCTTCAGACCTTCCTTTGGAACCTCCATCACCTCCAGAGCCTGATCCTCCACCAGAAGGTCCTTCAAAATAAGCTCTTTGTTCTTCATTAGGGCAATGAGAATTCTTGATCATGAAATATAGGTGCTTCATCCCTTCATTGAGATGTTCCATGCCCGTCTCTATCTTTAGAAATCTTGAGGAGTCCAGTGAATGATTCATCTCAACGAGGTCTTCCAGAGAAGTCATTCTTGTATGTAGAGAGCAGAAGTTGGATATGTCATCAGCTGATAAAGTTGGAGTGTCCTGAATGGAATTGAGCTTTGGTATTACAGTGGTCTTGAGATCTGAGATGTCATTCCTGATGATTGCCAGCTGATTGTTGACAGAGGTGGAAGAAGAAGACCGTTCAACCACTTGTGCTTTGAATGCTTGAGCTTCAGCTTGGCTTTTAGCAAGTTCTTCTTTTAGAGCAGCAATTTGAGCTAACAGGTTTTGAGTATCTGTGTCTGTGTGTTCTCTCACCTGAATTTCACTCGTGTTTGGTTCACTCACCTCACGTGCTTGTGTTTCTCTCAATATAATTGCTCGTGAGGAGTCTTCCTGTTGCTGTTCTTCTGTACCTGCAGTTAAAATCACCCTAGCCTCTTCAAGAGAGGTCAGTGGTGGTGCAATGGGAATTCGCGAGTCCCGATCCTCAGTCAATACCATCAAATCTTTTGAAATAGATGTCTGAATTTCTTCAGGGATAGATTGACTGAGTTGCCCTCCACTTTCTCCAGATAAATCTGCGAGTGGAGAATCCCATAAGGGAGCCAGAGGTGTTGGATCTGGGAGGGGAAAAAATGACTCTATTAAAGATGGCGGAGAGTCAGATTTTCCCTCTGAAGCATGTGACTGCTCTTCTGCCGTAACTATGGCAGGCACTGTAACCGACTCTACGTGCACTCCTCGTTCTGTGTCCTGAGTATGATCTGGGGAAGTGTATGGTTCCATTGTGAGTAATGGAATTGTGCTTGACTCAGTACAAGATGCCATGGCCCTATGGCGAATTTCAATAGATGCATCATGTTGAGAGAATGCCTCTAGTAACTGTTCATTGGCCATTTCAAAGTCCATGTCCTGTTGGGAGGACAAGGATGGGCTTTCAGATGCCTCAGTATATGTTCTTCTTTTCTTAGGAGGAGGCAGAGCTGAGGGTTCACTCATATTTAACAATGCACTACTTCCTAGTAATCTTCTGGGTAACATTTTAGAAAGTGGGGGAGAGGTTGAGATAGAATGTGACTCTGTGTTTGGCTCTATGACCTGGGATTGAAGCTGTGGTTCTACAACTTCATGGTCAGCCCTATCAACCACTGGGGGTCTTTCAACAGAAGTAGGAAGGGAGTGAGAGTGAGGAATTACTACCTGTAATGGAAGAGCATCTGATGTTGGAGGAGCCTGGGTGGCTTGAACCACTGGAGGTTGAGGTTGCTGTTCATGACCGGGAAGATTGAAAATAGGTAAAGGAATATAAGTGGCCATGAATGCAGATACAAGTACTGGAACTTGCATGAATTTGAAGGTTGTGTCTTGGCGAGTGTAAATCTTTTTGCTAACTGGAGGGGGTTCGGTTACTGCAGAGTTAGCAAAAAGGGCTTTGTGTTCAGGTGTGAGAAGATGATCTGCTATAAGCATGAGAAAACGAGCATAGTAACATGATACCCTACGATTTGTAGAATGATCACGTAAAGCAGAAGTTAGACGTCTCAAGAGAATGGGAAAAAGTAGTTTGCCAAAATTGATCCTTTGATTGAAAACAACCGCAAGACCAATATACTGCAGAGTGGAAGTGATGTTATGAAAATTGGATTTTGTGCAGTTGGCAAACACTTTGGAAAGTGTATCGAAGAAAATATCCCATTCAGACACCAAATTGGATTTAGAAAGTTTGGTTAAATTGATCACCCCCTGATAGTGAATAGCATGGAAAAAGTTTGTGATTTCATTTTCAGAGGGTAAATTACAGAAATTGTCCAATGGAAAATTTAACGCCTGATTAATGACTGATTCATCAACTACATACTGTGTGTTTGCCACGGTGAATGAAAAAGATTTTGAATCACCGGCCACAGTAGATGTTGTGCAAATCAGTCTAAGAAGATCGACATTTAAAATCATATTTGATTTTATAGCAGAGCTAACAATCGAATGGTCATTTAAAAATCTAATCCAAGGCTTAAATTTTTCAACATCACATTTTTCCGGATTAAAATTCCAACCTGATTATGCGCGACAATTTGGAAATTGAGAGCCATTTAAAATAATAATAAGACACACACTTTCAGAATTTTAAGAATAATATTAAGAAAATTCGAATTAATTAAATTAATTCAATAATTCGAATTAAATTAATTATAATCGAAAAATTTAGACAGGAATGTATCTCGTTAAAATCCTTAACTCACAAACCCAGATTAAATAAGCCAAAAGACACAAATCAGAAATTAAAATAAAAATAAAAATGTTCAAAATCAACAAACACAAATTGAATTTGAAGGGGCAAACTGATAAAAAAAACAAATTTTGAAAATTTTGACAGCACTCCTGTATGTATATATATGTAAGTATATATCACGGGAGTGAAGATTCAGTTTGCTGAGTAAAAACTCAAGCAAGGAAAGAAGCAGTTCGTTTGTTTTAGTTCGAAGAGAGAGAAGAGAGAAAATGAAGAAAACTGTTCGACTTATGAAAAGAAATGAACTGTTGAAATGGTTTTTAAAAAAAAACAAACAAACGCCTTTATATTACAGCTGGTATGACAATCCGGGATTGTCATACCGATTGTCATACCAGGCAAAAGAAAGAAAATAACCGAAAACAATAAGAATAAAACAAGTGATAATATATAACTGGTATGACAATCTGATAGTCATACCGATTGTCATACCAGTATAAAATAAAATAATATATATATATAATGTTTATAACTGGCAAGACAATTGATAGTCATACCGATTGTCTTGCCAGTATAAACTATACTGAAAAACACTAATATGACAAATATATACTGAAATGACTTTCAGCAAGACAATTTCAATTATCTTGCCGATTGTCATTTCAGTAGAAATACAGTCAAAATGTACAGACTTCTATATATGTACTGAAATTATATTACAAAATAGTAAAACTGAAATACAGACCTATAATATTTACAGAATTAAAATAATTAAAATATTTCAGAGATAATAATATTTTCAGTCCAAAAATAGATTTCTTTTGAATTTTAACAAATTAAATTCATAGAAAAATATTTTTAGAGAAAATAAAATATTCTGAGACATTAAAATTAACAAGTTGAGTAAATAAATAAGATAAGATAATAGAAATTACATAGAAATAAGCAAGAAATATGATAAAATGATAAATAAATTTGCAAATGAATTTTTCATTTATGAAAATTCATTTGTAAATTCATTCAAGAACATATCCCAGATATTAACTAAATTAATCACTAAAACTATTCAACATGCCCAATTTACCAACTAATCTGGTAAATGTGGATTCGTCAAGTGGTTTAGTGAAAATATCTGCTATTTGTTCTTCTGTTGGAACAAAAAATAGTTCAACAGTACCATTCATGACGTGCTCTCTAATAAAATGATACCTGATGTCAATGTGCTTTGTCCTCGAGTGCTGCACAGGGTTGTTGGTGATGGCTATTGCACTTGTATTGTCACATAAAATAGGAATTTTGTTCAATACAGAGCCATAGTCTCGTAGTTGGTTCCTAATCCACAAGATCTGAGCACAGCAGCTTCCAGCAGCAATATATTCAGCCTCGGCCGTTGAGTTGGAAACTGTTTGTTGTTTCTTGCTGTACCATGAGACTAGTCTACTACCTAGGAATTGACAACTCCCTGAGGTGCTTTTCCTATCAACAACACTTCCTGCATAATCTGAATCTGTATATCCGACAAGGTTAAAACCAGATTCTTTAGGGTACCAAATGCCTAGATTTGGTGTTCCCTTAAGATATCTTAAGATTCGTTTAACAGCAACGAGATGAATATCTCTAGGATCCGCTTGGAACCTTGCACATAAATATGTAGCATACATAATATCTGGTCTACTTGCAGTAAGATAGAGTAACGAGCCAATCATACCTCTGTAGCTTGTGACATCTACCTTAATGGAGTTTTCACATGGTCCAAGCTTGACAGCTGTAGTTGATGGAGTCCTTGCTGATGCAGAATCCTCTAGATTGTACTTTTTGAGGAGTTCCTTGAGATACTTGGATTGACAAATAAATGTTCCATCTAACCTTTGATTTACTTGTAATCCAAGAAAGAACTTTAGCTCTCCCATCATGCTCATTTCAAACTTGCTGTGCATTAACTTAGCAAATCTCTTACAGAGATTATCATTAGTAGACCCAAATATTATATCATCCACATAGACTTGGACTAATATAGTATCATTCTTATGTTTTTTAGAAAAGAGAGTTTTGTCTATGACACCTCTAATAAAGCTATTTTCAATAAGAAATTCAGAGAGTGTGTCATACCATTTTCTTGGAGACTGTTTTAGCCCATAAATAGCCTTAAAAAGAAAGAAGACAAAATCCAAATGATCTGGATCTTCAAAACCAGGAGGTTGCTCTACATATACCTCTTCATCCAGCTTTCCATTCAGAAAGGCGCTCTTGACATCCATTTGATAAACTTTAAAGTTTGAGAATGCTGCGAATGCCAGAAATATCCTGATGGCCTCAAGTCTAGCCACTGGAGCATAGGTTTCATCATAATCAATGCCTTCAGCTTGAGAATACCCTTTTGCTACCAGTCTTGCCTTGTTTCTCGTAACCACACCATCTTCATCTAGTTTATTCCTGAATACCCACCTAGTACCAACAGCTTTCTTGTGTGTAGGTCTAGGTACTAGTTTCCAGACTTGTTGACTTTCAAACTGATTGAGCTCATCTTGCATAGCAATCACCCAATCTGGATCAGTTAGTGCTTCTTCAATCTTCTTAGGTTCCATCTCAGAAAGAAATCCTGAGAACAGACACTCATTTTGAGTAGCACGTCTAGTTCTGACTCCAACATCTGGATCACCAATAATCAACTCAAAAGGGTGAGCTTTATTCCAGACAGTCTGTCTTGGAAGATTTGATCTTGATGATTCGCCTTGAAATTCATTGTGATGTTGTGTCCTACTAGATGATCCTTCAGCATCTCCCCCTGAGTTGTTGCCATGTTGACTTGAAGATTCTCCGTCAGTAGCAGTGGTATCTTCATTGTTGCCAAAGTTTCCATCACTATTACCTTGAGTATCATCATGATTAACAGGTTCTTCACCAGCAACAACCTCAGGTTCTTGACCATGTTCTGATTCTGAATCTGACGTATCATCAAACTTCAGTTTCTCAGAAGGATCTTCAGTTTGGATACTAGGGAGTTTAGTGTCATCAAATGTAACATTGACACTTTCAGTTACTTTGTGTTGATCAATGATATACACTCTATATGATCTTCTTCCATATCCAACAAAAATACCCTCATATGCCTTTGCCTCGAACTTACCACGACGATCATCTTCATCCTTGAGCATGAAGCATCTGGCACCAAATACATGAAAGTATTTGATAGAAGGTTTCTGTTCATTCAAAATCTCATAAGGAGTTTTCATGAAGTCTTTGTTGATTAGAGTTCGATTCTGAGTATAACATGCAGTATTGACAGCTTCAGCCCAAAAGTACATTGGAAGACCTGATTCACTTAACATCGTTCTTATAGCTTCAATCAATGTACGATTCTTCCTTTCTACCACTCCATTTTGCTGAGGGGTTCTAGGAGCTGAAAATTGTCTGGTAATCCCTTTGTCTGTACAGAATCCATTGAGAAGTGCATTCTTGAATTCTATCCCATTATCTGACCTTATTGCTCTAACAGGGACGTTAGAATCTAACTCAATCATCTTGATATGATCAATCACAACTTGTGGTGTTTCATCCTTAGAGTGAAGAAATAAAACCCACGTATACTTGGAATAGTCATCAACTATCACAAGACAGTAACACTTCTTTGACATTGAAAGGATATTAACTGGACCAAATAAATCCATGTGCAATAATTGCAGAACACCAGTTATGGAAGATGTGTCAATGCCTTTGTGACTTGCTTTCTTTGACTTTCCTTTCTGGCAAGCCTCACATAGTCCTTCTGGAGAGAATTCCAGCTGAGGCAGACCTCTTACCAATTCTCTTTTGACAAGAGAATTCATTGTTTTGAAATTGAGATGAGAAAGTCTCTTGTGCCATAGCCAACTCTCATGTGACGATGCCTTTGCATAGAAACAATTGACTTCAAGATTGCTTCCAGAGTTCATGTCAGCTACGAACAGATTTCCTTTCCGGATTCCCATTAAGGAGGGTTTTTCACTTTTCTTGTGCAGAATCTGACACTTCAGCTTGTCGAATAAAACATTGTAGCCGTTGTCACAGAACTGACTAATGCTAAGCAGATTGTGTTCAAGTCCTTGCACAACATATACATTTTCAATGATAACATTTCCAGCTAGCAAACAGCCATATCCCTCCGTTAAACCTTTGCTGTTATCTCCAAAGGTAACCACTGGGCTAGCTTTCTCAACCACATTTGATAGCAGGGCTCTATCTCCGGTCATATGTCTTGACGATCCGCTGTCAAGAATCCACACTACCGGTTGTACCTGTTTAATGCCCTCTTTTCTTGACGATGAGGTGCTTGCATCACTAGCCATGAGAGCAAGATTCCTAACTTCTTCATCTTCACTGTCAGTATCATCCCAGCTTCTTCCCTTTGCCAGGTAAGCCCTTTCAGATTTACTCTTCTGATTAGAATCGTAAGAGTTCTTCCTAGCTTGTTTTGGCTTCCTGCATTCTGTGGCAAAGTGTCCCAACTCATTACAGTTGAAGCATCGAATGGTGCTTCGATCAACCATCCCTGTTTTATACCCACCACTGCTGGTGTTAGAGGATGAAGATCCACCTTTCTGGAATCTGTTGTAGTTGGACTTGTACTTGAACTTGGGATTCCTTTTGAATCTGACATTTGAGAATCTCTTGACAATCAGGGCCATTGACTCATCCTCCAATTGCTCCAGTTCTTCCAAGGAATAATAATCATCTCCTGATTGATTTGTAGTAGAAGAATCAAATTCTGCTACTATCACATTATCTTCAACCTTGGAAGACTGTACCATTCTTTCTGACTGTTTAGATTGTTGTTGATATTGTGGTTGTTGTTATTGTTCATCAACTACTAGAGCAGTAGATGTGCTGACCACTCTTCCTTTCCCGTAAACTTCCTTCTGATGAATCTGCTCCAACTCATAAGTCTTTAACACACCATAGAGCCTTTCCAAAGAAATCTCACTCAGATCTCTTGCTTCTCTTATGGCAGTGATTCTATGTTCGAGATGAGTTGGCAGTGTTAAAAGGAACTTTTTGTTGACCTCCCTGATGGAATAGTATTTACCATTAATGTTCAGGTTGTTGATCAATGCATTGTACCTCTCAAACACTTCAGTGATTCCTTCCCCTGGATTGGATTTAAAGTATTCATACTCAGAGGTTAGGATTTCTAGTTTGTTCTCCCTAACTTCCTCTGTGCCTTCATTAATAATCTCAATAGTTTCCCAGATATGTTTGAAATCTTTACAATTCATCACATGTCTATTCATCAGGGGATTAAGGGAATCTACTAAGATTAATTGAAGGCTAGCATCCAGGGAGGCTTCTTCTATTTCAGCAGGAGAGAAGTCCTCAGGATCCTTCACATAAGTTCTCGCTTTGGTGATCACCACATCATTTTCTATTACCTCTGGTTCAATAACCATAGGAATTTTTGGACCCTTCTTCAACACTTGCAAATATTTGGGATTAGCAACCTATAAAAACAGTAGCATCTTCTTCTTCCACATAACATAATTTTCTTTATCGAAAAGTGGAATTTTAACGGTTCCAACTTTTTGTGTAGTCATTATGAATTTTTTTTTGAGTGAATAAAAAAATTCAAGAAGTGAAAGAAACACAAAAGTCTAGGATCTAGATTTGTACGTTAATCAGAAGGCTCTGATACCAATTGTTAGGTCCCAATTTGTTTGTAGAAGGGGGGTTGAATGCAAACAATACCGTTTAATCGAATAAAATGCGGAATAAAATTGTGAAACAAAATTCAAGTTAAATAAAACTTTTATTAAACTTGAAAGGTGTTACAACTACGGTATCGGTTACAAGGGATTAATCTTAAATCAATTATTACAAATCTAGAATAAATTCGACATGAACTTTTTCTATTTTTGTAATTAAAAGATCAAATGCTAAATGCGATTTGAGATTAAGTTCTAGGGATTTTAATCCGCTAGATTGATACACAAGAACAAGATAAATATTTCTAGTTGATTGGATTTAACTTTACAAATTAGAAATTTAATCTTGAAGAAAAGAAAATGAAAAATAAAATGTTGTGCCTTTGTTTTCTGCTTCTTTTTCTCTTGTGTGTTCTGTTTTCTGTTTGATTGGATTCTGTAAGAGTGTTGATCAATAAAAGTCTTCTGCTTCTTTTATCAAACACCGAACTGAAAAATGTAATGGCACGACAATCTCTTTGGCCAGCAAGACTTTCGGTATGACAATATTTACAACTAGCAAGACAATCAAAATGAACTAGCAAGACTTTCGGTATGACTATTGATTGTCATACCGATTGTCATATTAGTTCAAATAAATTATCTTGCTGAATTAATAACAGATTTTAATCTAAACAGAAATTCTAATAAGACAATTAAATGTATTGGCATGACTTTCGGTATGACTAGCAATTGTCATACCGATTGTCATACTAGTTCAAATGAATTGTCTTGTTTTGAATTTAAGCAGATTTTAAACCAATTAAAATCTTGTAAATCCTCAATATTAATTCTAAATTAATTAATCAATTTAATTCAATTAATCAATAAATTAATCTTTGCAGATATAATTTATTTTCTTAATTAAATTATATGACTTAATTAGTTAATAGAGAATTAATACTAACCCTGAGCAGCATCCATTCTTCTGACAATCTTCTGAAAATCACTGAGACTTATGAATCAATTCCGCCACTTCAATGCTGACACTCGATGTACTGTCTGGTTCATGAGTGACTAACTTCCGTGACGTTTCTTCATGTCTTGACTTTGATACTCTGATTTTCTTCAGATTAAATCCTTGTAATAAATGATACCCTGACGAGATCTCTGTCACTTGATTAAATCCACGATCTTGATTTATATCACTGAGGCATGATCAAATTCTTGAACTTCTTTCAGTGAATCTTCAAGTCTGCAGATGAATAATGTTTCTTTATCCTTTGACAGATGTTACTTTGTGAGATCTCTCTGATGACAGATCCACTATTTACTTATTACATTCTTATTTGAGTTGTGTTAAATCCTCGAATAAACGAATAGGCTATGACATATGCCTTTCATTACTGCTCCACACGCAGACACTGATATAGTTAACATGCTAAATTCCATGGGATATGCACTCACTACCTCTAAATTAAGTGAAATTAGGAGGTTGGGTCTTAGAAAAGAATAGAGTTATCTGTGTGATGTGATAACTAAAGTGTTTTCTGGTAAAATTAGTTACTTTGATTCTATCAACATATCCATGCTTAACATGCTTTATAGGCTAATTACTGATAAGTATTTCAATTTCAGTGACTTGGTTTTGTTTGAGTTAGGCTTTAAGTTAGGAGAACTCAATAAGAGAGGTAAAAGTGTCTATTATGCTAGATTTTTCATGATGCTTGCTAACCATCTCATTGAGAACATTGTGATTGAGAACTCAACCAACAAGCTGAATTATTGGGTTCAAGAAAGAAGAATAATTGCAGATCTTAATAGAGCAGACCACCTCAAAGATGTGCCCCTCTTCTATTTTCCAGTAATTGAGGGACCTCAGGTAAGTGAGGTAATTTCTACTGTCTCCACTCTTCCAACCTCACACATTTCTTTTCCTTCAAATGTAGCAATGGCATCTATGTCAATGACCAAACAGATGCCTACCCAGGCTACTAAATCACAAACTTCAAAATCCAAATCTAAGAAAGCCCCCTCTGGTTTCTTTCAAAAAAAACCAGTTGCAAAATCCACTAAACAAAAAGAGAGGAGTGTGAAGGTGGGTGAGAAAGGTGAGGGACATTGTGAAAATCAAAGAAGCCCTAAGGATAAGGCTGGTGAGAAGAGAGTACCCAAACCTAGCCACACCATAGTTTCCCAACAAACTGTGGTTGTTAATAAGGAAATAAGCTCATTACTAGTTTCATCCTCCCAAAAGGATGTCAAAATTGAAACAATCTCCCAACCAGGAGCACAGACCAAAAGGGGTAGGGACACTAGCTCACCACAAACTTATGCTAGAAAGAAAAGATCAAAAACCCTCGGGGATACACAGGGCACATACACAGTGCAAACTGGTGCTAAAGACCCAGTCACTACACCATCTCAAAGTCAGATTGACGTGGCTCCAATAAATGTGGTGTCACAGCCAAAATTCCTTATAATTGAAGCACCTGATACACCAAATTCTCCCACACACTCACTGGATGTTGACATGATAAATACATCACTTCCAAATTCTCCATCTTTAACTCTCTTGGAGAAGCCAAAAATCCAAGCAAGTGAGCATCATCTTTTAGATGATTTGTTGGCTCACTTGCCATTTCTTTCTGAGTCTGTTGAGACATCTGTGCCAAAACTTTCATCAATCTGCACATAGTTTACAATAGTCTCCACTCCAACCTCATTCATTTCTTCTATCACGATGGATATTCATCATCCGTCGAGTAGTGATTGTATCCCGACGGATAAGCCTAACAGCAGTCATCCGTCGGATAGCCAAAATACTATCCCGATGGATATTCCTCATCCATCGGGTGTCTCTGCACAACTTAAAATTTCTTCAATTCTCACAAGTGCAGAAGACTTAGTAGTAATACAATCACTCTTAGGACTGAGGGAAGAGAGTGAATTGAGTGAGAGGCTGGGTTGCTCCCAGGCAAAAGGAGAGAATAAGAATGATCCAATGCAGTCCATTTCTTCAAGACTGGAAAAAGTGAGTGAGAGGAGTCCCACCTTAGATGGTGAAGGTGAGGGTGTGAGGGTGGGGAGCCAAGGGGAGCCCTTGATGCAAAAAGAGAGATAAATTGAGAGAAATGCACGTAGAGGAGAAATAAGGATGGACATTATTGCTAGTGAGTCAATGAATGTCAATGATACTGTTAGGAATATGTGTATTAGTTTGATGATAAGTTAAACAAAACACTTAAGTAGAAATATAGTGTTTGTAGCCTCAACGGATAAGACCATCTTGGCTATCCGTTGAAGGAGTAGCTTTACTTAGCAATAAGTTTAGTATTGTAGCACATTTCATTCTCTGGATTCAAGTTGTAATTCTTAGATGTTGTAGGAAATTATCAGTCATGTTGACTACTAGTGGATATGCAAATAGGAGGGCTAATTGTAAATATTTCATGCCTTGTAATTTTGTATAAGTGAAGAAGTATCAACTGATATTGAAGACCTTCAACGGATAAGAAACAAAGCTTCAACGGATGTCTCTAAAGCTTCAACGGATAATATCCATCAACGGATAAGACTTCAACTGCTAATGCATCAACGGATAAAGCTTCCACGGATAAAGCCTCAACGGATAAGGCATCAACGGATGAAAGCTTCAACGGATGCTTAGTTCAATAGCAGTTGATAGTGACAATTCATAAGCTGACAGAGGCACATGGGTTGACAAAGACAAACTGGAATGTGGCAGCCTCTAGGAGGAATCAAGAAAATGCAGCATTTCCATTCTGGTGCAAACAAGGGAGTATTCAAAGATTAACAGCTAAACCCAAATTGCATTGGATAGAGAAATGAAGAAGAAACATGTGAAGAGCCTTTTTTAATTGTATTTTACAGTTTTGTCTTCACTTGTAAACTTGGTGATATATAAACCAAGTAGCAGCTAGTAATTAGGTGTGAATTTTCAAGAGCTGTTTAGAAAAATCCAGAGAGAAAATTATCTAGTTTGTACTAGGAAGCAGCTGTGATTTAATTCTTTGAATCACAGATTTTCTGAAATAACACATCTCTGGTGGAACAACAAATCCACCAGAAAAGTTTTTAAGTTCTTTGTGTTTGAATATATATCTGTCTGTATTAGCCTCAAGCAATTCACACACATTTGCTCACTAAAACACTTAGCCTTAGAAACTGCTCAAAACTTGAAAAAGTTTTGAGATTTACATTCAACCCCCCTTCTGTAAATCTCATTGTTAGTCCACTGGGAATAACAATTGGTATCAGAGCAAGCTCTTAACATACAAAGAGTTTAAAGATCTATTCTGCTAACATCATGAGTGCACAGAAGAATCCTCCTGCTAGGAAGGATATTGGTATAAAGATTCCAGTCCTGGAAAAAGATAACTATCATCACTGGAAAGTGAAGATGCATTTATATCTTCTTTCTCAAGATGAAAGCTACATCAGCTGTATTGAAAATGGTCCTCACATCCCTCACAAAGTGGCCACAGCTGCTACTGCAACAGTTGCTGTTGGACAGTCCATTCCCAAGCCAAAAGCAGAATGGACTATTGAAGACATGGAAGAAATCCGTGAGGACAAGAAAGCCATAAACATTTTGTTTAATGGCTTAGATCAAGATATGTTTGACAATGTCATCAATAGCCAAACTGCAAAGGAAGTTTGGGATACTGTACAAATCATCTGTGAAGGTACTGAGCAGGTTAGAGAGAACAAGATGCAGCTTCTTATTCAACAGTATGAATATTTTCACTTTGAAGAAGGAGAATCATTAAATGATACCTTCAACAGATTTCAGAAACTGTTAAATGGATTGAAGCTATATGGTAGAGTGTACCAAGTCAAGGATTCCAACTTAAAATTTCTAAGGTCTCTACCAAAGGAATGGAAGCCTATGACTGTCTCTCTAAGAAATTCTCAAGATTATAAGAACTTCACACTTGAAAGATTATGTGGAATTTTGAAGACTTATGAACTTGAAATGGAGCAGGATGAGCTGCTGGAAAAGGGAAAGAGAAAAGGAGGAACAGTTGCACTTGTAGCTGACAGTGAGAAGATTGAAGCCAGGAATGAGGAGAAGACAATGCCAAGTCTCAAAATTGGCACAAGAAAATCAGAATCAAGCAAGGGTAAAGAGCAAGTAGCTGAGGATGAAGACAATTCTAGTCAGGATGACTCTGATGATGTTGATGAACATCTGGCTTTTTTGTCCAGGAGGTTTACAAAGATGAAGTTTAGGAAAAATACAAAATTCACTAAGCCAAACAAAAACATGGTGGACAAATCCAAGTTCAAATGTTATAACTGTGGCATTAGTGGACACTTTGCAAGTGAGTGTAGGAAGCCAACCTCTGATAAGAAGAAATTTGAGCAAGTTGATTATAAAAAGAAGTATTTTGATTTGCTCAAACAAAAGTAAAGAGCTTTTCTCACTCAAGATGATTGGGCAGCAGATGGAATCAATGAAGATGATGACATGGAATATGTCAACCTAGCCCTGATGGCTAATTCTGATGAAAATGAAACTAGTTCATCAAGCAACCAGGTAATTACTACTGATCTCTCTCAGCTTTCTAAAAATGAATGCAACGAAGCCATAAATGATATGTCTAATGAATTATATCATTTGCGTGTTTCCCTTAAATCACTAGCCAAAGAAAATACTAGGATCAAAGAGAATAATGTGTTTTTAAGTGATAGGAATGTTGTGTTAGAGAATCAGGTAATTGAGCTTGAAAAGATTAAACTTAAATGCTTAACTGTTGAGAGTGAACTAGAAGAAGCTGTTAAGAAAGTAGAAATTCTTTCTAAACAGTTAGAGAGTGAGCAAGAGGTAATCAAGGCCTGGAAAACATCTAGGGATGTTAATGTTCATATTGCCAAGGTTCAGGGAATTGAATCATTCTGTGAGGATGCCTGGAAGAAAAACAAAAAGGAGTTAAAATTAATTGATGGATTGTCAATGGATGTGGAATCAACGGATGATGAAAGTTATCCGTTGAAGGAAGAAAAAGAGCATCCGTTGAAGGCTCATCAATTAAAACAGGCAAGTAATTTCAAAAATAAAAATCTCAATAAGAAGGATGGTTCAACTTTCAAGAACTTTGTCAAAGAAGGAGCTAGCACATCCAAAGATGCCAGTAACGTGAATATAGGACACATGACTTTAGATCAGCTGAAAAATAGGCTTAAGTTGGTTGAGGATAAAAAGGAAACTAAAAGAAAATCTAAAAGAAATGGGAAGGTAGGGATTAATAAACATAACAATTACACACCTGATAGGTATGCTCCTAGAAAAAGCTGTGTGCATTGTAAAAGTGTTAATCATCTATCTGATAACTGCAAATCTGTTAAGAATGCTCCCATGCCTTCAAATCCCTCCATGCCTAACATGTCTATGTCACCTCTGCATGCTATGCCTGTTATGTCTCATCAGAATCCCCATGCACATTTTGCAAACATGCCATATATTAATAATCCTTATTTTACTGCATTTAATATGCCTCAAATGCCATACAATATGCCTATGTGGAATAATATGTTTGCACAATCTATGCCTTATCAAATTCAATCAAATGTGCTAAATAATTCTGTGACTAACCCTACACTTCAACCAACTACATCTGAGACCAAGGTTGACCCAAAGTTACCTAAGTCAAAAGATGCAGGAGGAATGAAGTCTAGGAAAAAGACTAACAAGGCTGGACCCAAGGAAACTTGGGTACCAAAATCAACTTGATTGATTTTATTGTGTGCAGGGAAAAAGAAGGAATCTATGGTACTTGGACAGTGGCTGTTCAAGACACATGACAGGAGATTTCACCCTGCTCACAGAGTTTAAGGAGAGAGCTGGCCCTAGCATAACCTTTGGAGATGACAGCAAAGGATTCACTATGGGATATGGCTTGATTTCAAAAGAAAATGTCATCATTGATGAAGTTGCATTGGTTGATGGTCTCAAACACAACTTATTGAGCATCAGTCAACTATGTGACAGAGGGAATACTATTTCCTTCAATTCTGAAGCCTATATTGTCACAAGTAAGAAGGACAATAAAGTGGTTCTAACTGGAGTTAGAAAAGGGAATGTGTATTTAGCTGACTTCAACTCTAAACAGATGCAGAATCTATTACTTGTCTTTTCAGCAAAGCAAGTCCAGTTGAAAGTTGGCTATGGCACAAGAAGCTGTCCCACTTGAATTTCAAGGCAATGAATGATCTAGTCAAAAAGGACTTAGTTAGAGGAATGCCTCTAGTAGAATTCACAAGGGATGGACTGTGTGATGCTTGTCAGAAAGGAAAGCAAAAGAAAGTATCATTCAGTAAGAAGCTTGAATCTGCAATTGATGAACCATTACAACTGCTACACATGGATCTTTTTGGACCAGTCAATGTATTGTCAATTTCAAGGAAAAAATATTGCCTAGTGATTGTAGATGATTTCTCAAAGTTTTCATGGGTTTATTTTCTTGGATCAAAGGATGAAGCTAGTGAAATCATTATCAATCATATCAAACAAGTCAATAATCATCCTAATTTCAAAGTAAGGAATATTAGGAGTGACAATGGAACTGAGTTCAAGAATTCAACCATGAAGTTGTTCTGTGAAGAAAATGGGATCATGCATGGGTTCTCAGCTCCAAGGACTCCACAACAAAATGGTGTGGTGGAAAGGAAGAACAGATCACTAATTGAAGCTGCAAGGACAATGCTTGAAGAGTCAAAACTCCTAACTTACTTTTGGGCTGAGGCTGTTAACTGTGCATGTTACACTCAGAATATTTCTCTAATCAATCAGGCTAAAGGCATGACTCCCTATCAATTATTCAAGAGAAGAAAACCAACTTTAAACTTTCTGCATGTCTTTGGTTGCAAATGCTACATCTTAAGGAATCAACCTGATCACAAAGGGAAGTTTGATGCAAAGGCTGATGAAGGAATATTTGTTGGTTATTCTGCTGGAAAATCATATAGGGTCTACAATCTAAGAACCAACATTGTCATGGAATCTATGCATGTTGTGTTTGATGATAAAAAGATTGATGGACTAACAGATGAGGAACATCATGAAGAACTCAAATTTGACAATATTGAGATATATTGTGATGATAGTGAAGATGAGGATGATGAAGAAGGCATCTCAAGAAGAATTCAAAATCTGCCTTTGGATAATACACAGAATACTGCATCCGTTGAAAGTCATAATTCAGCTTCCGTTGAAAGAAGCAATGTAGTATCCGTTGAAAGATAAAGTGCATCATCCGTTGAAGTTCACAATGAAGCATCCGTTGATAACAGTCTGTCAACGGATAATCAATTCACTTCATCAGTTGATAGAGCTCCCAATTCCTTTCAAAGGATCAGCAACTCAGGGGGAGTTTCAACCAATCAACATTCTATCTCACATCATGACAATACTGAGGCAACCTCATCTAGAGCTAATCTACCACCTCAAAGGAAATGGACCAAGAATCACCCTTTTGAACTGATCATTGGTGATGCTACATCTAAAGTGCAAACTAGAAGGGCTACTCAAGATGAATGTCTGTATAGTAGCTTTCTATCACAGGAGGAACCTAAGAGAGTGGAAGAAGCTCTATTGGATCCAGATTGGATTTTAGCAATGCAAGAGGAGCTAAACCAATTTGAGAGGAACAAAGTATGGAAGCTGGTACCCAAGCTAAAGAACAAGAGTTCTATTGACACAAAATGGGTATTCAGAAACAAGATGGATGAAAATGGCATTGTCATAAGGAATAAAGCCAGATTGGCTGCTAAAGGCTATTCTCAACGAGAGGGAATAGATTTTGATGAAACATTTGCTCCAGTTGCCAGAATTGAAGCCATCAGAATCTTTCTAGCCTATGCAGCCCATGCCAATTTCAAAGTCTATCAAATGGATGTCAAGAGTGCATTTTTAAATGGGGAATTGGAGGAAGGAGTTTATGTAAGCCAACCTCCAGGATTTGAAGATCCAAACTTTCCAGACTATGTGTATTATCTGTTGAAAGCACTCTATGGACTAAAGCAAGCACCTAGAGCCTGGTATGAGACTTTGTCAAAATTTCTTCTAGATAATCACTTCACAAGAGGTACTGTTGACAAAACTCTTTTCTTTAGAAATGTTAATGGCTCTACAATACTTGTTCAAATTTATGTAGATGATATTATATTTGGATCTACAGATGATAAGCTTTGTAAAAAGTTTGCTAAGTTAATGCAAAGTAAATATGAAATGAGCATGATGGGAGAGCTAACTTATTTTCTTGGTTTACAAGTTAAACAAGTTAGTGGTGGAATTTTCATTAGTCAAACTAAATATATTTATGATCTTTTAAAGAAGTTTGACTTAATGGACTGTTCAGCTGCAAAAACTCCCATGGCCACTGCCACCAAGCTTGAATTAAATAAGGCTGAAAAGTCTGTGGACATTTCAAGTTATAGAGGCATGGTTGGCTCACTTTTATATTTAACTGCTAGTAGACCTGATATAATGTTTTCTACATGTCTCTGTGCTATATTTCAAGCTGACCCTAAAGAATCTCATTTAGTGGCTATTAAAAGAATCTTCAGATATCTCAAAGGGACTCCAAAACTAGGAATTTGGTACCCTAGAGAGTATGGTTTTGATCTAATTGGCTACTCAGATGCAGATTATGCAGGCTGCAAAATAGACAGTAAAAGCACAACTGGCACCTGTCAATTTCTAGGGAACAAGCTTGTGTCATGGTTCAGCAAGAAGCAAAATTCTGTTTCTACATCAACAGCTGAAGCTGAGTACATTGCTGCTGGTAGTTGCTGTGCACAGATACTATGGATGGGGAATCAACTATTTGACTATGGACTAACTGTTGACAAAATTCCTATATTCTGTGACAACACAAGTGCCATTGCCATTACTGAAAATCCAGTGCAGCACTCAAGAACCAAGCACATTGACATCAAGTACCACTTCATTAGGGAACATATGATGAAAGGTACAGTGGAACTTCATTTTGTTCCAAGTGAAAAGCAGATTGCAGACATATTCACCAAGCCACTTGATGAATCAACATTCACAAGATTAGTAAGTGAGCTAGGTATGCTTAATTATTCATAAATTTATGTCCTCTTTATAATCTACCTTGAAGCCTGAAATGAATTTGCTGCAAGAACAAAGTTGGCTTTAAGTAAGAATTATTCTATCAATGGATATTCCCTATCCGTTGAAAGCCAAAATTGTTCTATCAACGGATGTTCATTATCCGTTGAAAGACAAATATATTTCTGGTAATATTATCCCTCAACGGATAAAATAGTGTTGATCATCAACGGATAACTATTTACCTTATCCGTTGAAGTGTCACATCAGTTACTTTAAGTGAGTCACAGCCGTTGATTCTTTTACTTAACTGTTGATACAGATATACACTGTTGTATGTATTTGTATTAAAGGCAGTTTCCAGAATTTTTACGGTTTTCTTTATTCTTAAACGGCTGTAATTTATTTAAAAGTATCATTTAATAATTTTATTTACGTTTTAATTCTAGAAAGTATAAAAGCCCATTGAATTCTTATTTTCACTTTACTCCCAAAACTCTCAAGTTTTGCTCTGCAACCTCTACTCACAACAATGGCATCAGTAGTCAAAATTATGTGTCAGTCTGGATTTGTTTATGAAAAGAACAATTTCGTAGCCTTGGTTGAAAAGAATGAAGCCCATTCTGATTATCACAAGATGATGGACTTCATCAAAAACTGCAAACTAAGCTATGCAATGCTGGAAGCCCCAACCATTTACTGTGAAGTAATTGAGGAGATTTGGACAACTGCAGAGTTCAACTCCACAGATATGATTATTGCCTTCTCTCTCAAAGGTAAGGATTATTGCATTAACTGTGATGATATACAGTCTTGCTTTAAGTTGCCTGAGAATAATGCCATGACACCACATACTGATAAAGATGTATCTGCTATGTTATATTCCATAGGCTATGTTTTTAATTCTGCTAGTTTAGGTAGTATTAGAAGGAAGGGCCTTAGGAAAGAATGGAGTTTTCTTGGAGATGTCTTTATCAAGGTTTTCTCTAGGAAGATTAGCAATTTTGATGCCATAACTTCATCTCTTGTTAATATGCTCTATATGCTAGTTTCTGATAGGTACTTTAATTTTAGCAACTATGTCATGCTAGAATTAGGTTCCAGGTTAGGTAACAAAGCTAATAGACCACATAACATCTACTATGCTAGATTCTTTATGTTATTGGCTAACCATGTTGCTGAAGGGTTGGTTATATCTAATGAGAGCAATAAACTCAAATGCTGGGCACAAGAGAAAAGGGTCCTTGCAGACCTTGCAAGATTTGTTAGTAAGATTGAGGAGAGAATCTAATGCTGACAAGAGGCTGGCCAGGTTCGAAAATAGAGTTTAGATCATTGAAGACTTCATGGTCACCATTCTTCAGAATCAACAAACTTAGACAAATATACTAATGCAGCTGGCAAAAGCACAAGGCTTGACCCCTACCCTTGATGATAACAAAAAGGGGGAGAATAAAAGGGAAGGGGAAGGAGAGCCATCAACAACAGTTCAAATATCTCAGGTGCTAGTTCCTGCCATCACCACTTCTCCACCTATTCAAATCAAAGGAAAGCTTGATGGAATTGATCTAATTCAGATAGCAGCAGCTGAATTGCAAGTCAAAGAGCAAAGGAGGAAAATTGATGAAAAGGTGCAATAAATTTTTGGTTCTACAGCTTCTAAATCACAATCTGTGAAGCATAGCACAAAGGTGGAATCAATTATTATGGAGCTCAAGCCAGTAAGGAGGAATAAGGTTGGAGAGACTTCTACCAAGAATATGAAACCTATGGTTCTCAAGCCCAACAACAGATCCAATAAGGACTCTATAAAGAATCCTCTAAGCCTTGCTCAGATGAAAGAAGTGGATTTCCCTCTTTCAAAGCCTGATGAAGACAAGGTTTTGGGTGGAAGTATCATAAAGCACAAAGAGACCATGGATGTGGTTGAAAGGATGAACATGGCTATTATCTTTAAAGAGGGAAAGAGCATTTATGTGATGCAAGGACATCCCAAATTCTCAATAGCCAAGAGAAGAAGCCAGAAGGTTGAAGGAAGAAGCCAAAAAGCTAAAGGCTGACAAAAGAGCACAAGCAAAGCTTGAAAAATAGCTAAAGTCAAGTCAAGCTGAAGAAAAGAAAGAAATTGAAGACAAGAGTGAAGATGTAGGTATGGGGGACATGTTTAGTGATGATGTGGGAGAAAGAAGTAAGGAAAGAGAGGAATGGCAGAAAAGGAACAGAAAGAAGGCCAATGCAAAAAGAAAGATGGTAGATGAGACTGAAGAAACCCAATCAAAATCCAAACCACTACCTTCTATTCCTGAACCCATTGTGCCTGACCCCTTCATAAACATCCATGGTGAAACAATCACTCCTAAGGAGGAACCAATTGATTGGGACACCATCAAATTGCCCACCTTCTTAACCTCTTCTCCACCATCAAAGAAGCAGAAAAGAAAAATCAAATCAACACCTCCTCCAACCTCAATCAAATTCACTCAGAAGCCTAAGCCTAAGCCACGAGCCTCTAAGGATGATTATGTTCACATTTGTGACATAAAGGAATTTTCAGACATTGAACTCTATCTGGATGAGCTGGAGGAAGTAAGGGGAATAGATGCCTACAGACAGCTACCAGAAAGACTAGTGTTCAAATACAAAGGAAGTGGGGAAAGAACTTGGCCTCTCTACAGGATTCTGAATGAAGGCTACTCTACCTTGGTTAGAGTCTACTCAGCCATAAAAAGGGATTCTGGCTTTACCAGGACTGCCAAGACTGAGATTCTCAACAAGATTGCCAACATAAGGAAGACTTGGTGGGAGCCCAATGCCTTACCTAGGACATTACTCATTCAAGAAAGAGGAATTACAGTTCATAAATCACCTCATTGGTTGATGGAGTTCAGAGACAACAAAGGAGTCAGAAGATTTTTCAGACTTGAAGATCAGCTCAAGATTGCTAGTAATGAAACTCTCAAGGATATGCAATCTAAGTTGGACATCAATAAAGAAGATGAAGCTGAGTTCTATAGACAACTTCAACTTCAAATAGAGGAGAATGACAGGAGGCTAGGAAAGAAAACAAGGGATCAAAGGAAAATAAATTAATCTGCTCAGGCTAAAGGAGCACCCTTGGAAACAATGTAATTCTTCAATTCCATCTCAACATACACATTTTTGCAGCACTTTTGAATTTCTTCTTTATTACAGTTAATATGTTTGTCAAGTGTTTTGTTATCATCAAGCTAAACCCAAATTTATGCCTACAGTTCTAGTAGACATAAATAGGGGGGGATTGTTAGGAATATGTGTATTAGTTTGATGATAAGTTAAAAAACACTTAAGTAGAAATCTAGTGTTTGTAGCCTCAACGGATAAGACCATCTTGGCTATCCGTTGAAGGAGTAGCTTTACTTAGCAATAAGTTTAGTATTGTAGCACATTTCATTCTCTGGATTCAAGTTGTAATTCTTAGATGTTGTAGGAAATTATCAGTCATGTTGACTACTAGTGGATATGCAAATAGGAGGGCTAATTGTAAATATTTCATGCCTTGTAATTTTGTATAAGTGAAGAAGTATCAACTGATATTGAAGACCTTCAACGGATAAGAAACAAAGCTTCAACGGATGTCTCTAAAGCTTCAACGGATAATATCCATCAACGGATAAGTGTTTCAACGGATAAGACTTCAACTGCTAATGCATCAACGGATAAAGCTTCAACGGATAAAGCCTCAACGGATAAGGCATCAACAATGAAAGCTTCAACGGATGCTTAGTTCAATAGCAGTTGATAGTGACAATTCATAAGCTGACAGAGGCACATGGGTTGACAGAGACAAACTGGAATGTGGCAGCCTCTAGGAGGAATCAAGAAAATGCAGCATTTCTATTCTGGTGCAAACAAGGGAGTATTCAAAGAATAACAGCTAAACCCAAATTGCATTGGATAGAGAAATGAAGAAGAAACATGTGAAGAGCCTTTTTTAATTGTATTTTACAGTTTTTGTCTTTACTTGTAAACTTGGTGATATATAAACCAAGTAGCAGCTAGTAATTAGGTGTGAATTTTCAAGAGCTGTTTAGAAAAATCCAGAGAGAAAATCATCTAGTTTGTACTAGGAAGCAGCTGTGATTTAATTCTTTGAATCACAGATTTTCTGAAATAACACATCTCTGGTGGAACAACAAATCCACCAGAAAAGTTTTTAAGTTCTTTGTGTTCTATACATTTGTGTTTGAATATATATCTGTATGTATTAGCCTCAAGCAATTCACACACATTTGCTCACTAAAACACTTAGCCTTAGAAACTGCTCAAAACTTGAAAAAGTTTTGAGATTTACATTCAACCCCCTTCTGTAAATCTCATTGTTAGTCCACTGGGAATAACAGATACAGATATAGAGAAACTATCTCAGCATAATCAAGCTGTTATAGGTTCCATCTCTTTGGATGCTGAGACATTTACTCATCATGTTCCAGTATATCAAATTTTGGCTGGACAGGGCAATGAAAATGCAGAAAGAATGCTGAACTTGGTGCACACCACCCAGTCAATGCAAAGAGCTAAGGATGTCATCACAACTATGCCGCCTAGAGCTGATGATGATGTTAACTATGAGACTGGGGAATCTGCTGATTTCTTTGGAAATTATGGTGAAAGTGAGGAGCTCATGAACATAGGGGAGAAGCAGACACCAGATCTAGATCTGGCCTTCCTTCATGGGCATTCTCCAAAGACTGTGATCTTCAACATTTCAAGGTCACTCTCATTCATCAAATTCAGGAAATACACAATGCTATTCAATCTACCACAGATGCAGGCACCAGGCAGCTCTTACAGGCACATCTTAATTCTCTGCAACTACATCAAATCCAAGGCCTCCAACACAACCAGGATATCACTTCTATCAAGACAGAGATCAATCAAGTAAAGAAGGATATTTCTGAAAGATTAGATGCCAAACTTCCAAAAGCCAAAATGATTGATATTAAAAGACAGCTAATGAAGAACACTGATCTTGTAACCAAGGGGGATTCCTTGGATAAAAGAATGACTGCTATGGAACCTTCTCTAACAGTTATTCATCTACATTAAGCACAACAGACAGACTTGCTTCAAAAGATAGTGGGAGCACAAACCTCTTCCTCTACTCGACTTGATGATAACAAAAAGGGGGAGAAAGAAAGTAGGGGGAGAAAGAAAGTGTTATTGTCCCAATCAGTCAAGAGGGAACAAGGAGTGAGGGGGAGCAGAAAGTGCTAAACATCCAAGTCAGCAAAGTAATTGTGCCAGCAATTGCTTTCACAAAGCCACCAGCCATGGACAACATTGACATCATAAATCTGGCAGCAGCAAAACTAGACATAGATAACAAACTGCTAAAGATTGATGTAGCAGCAGCTGAGAAGGAGTTGAAATAAAAATGGAGAAAGATAGATGCAGAAATTTAACAAAAATTTGGGCCAATTCAGAAGCCAGACAAAACATTCATTCATCACTCTCAAGTCAAGAACACATATATGAATGAAATGAGTATGAATTATCTGGAGAAAGGCCAAACATCTTGCATCAAATCTCTAAAACCAGATTTCATCATGAAGCCTAAAAGAAATTACTCCAGATTTTCAGACAAAAATCCTATGGAGACTGTGTATGAGACACCTAGGCCAGATGAGAAAAAGTTGTTGGCTAGGTCAATTGCCTTCTACAAAGATCCAACTGATTCAATACTTAAAAGAAGATTAGCCAAGATTTACAAAAATGGTAAGAAAATTTGTGTGGTGGCTAGACACCCTATGTTTGTGGAAGCTAAGAAGGAAGATAAAGAAAGAATCAGGCAAGAAAAGAAGGAAGCTACTCTGGATGCTAAAAAGCTTAAATAAAAGAAGGAGCAAGCTGCTATCTTGGCCAAGCTTGAAGCTGTAAAAACCACAACAGAAATTCCTGCACAAGCTGAACCTAAGGATCAGAAAGTGCAAGAAGAACCATAACAGAAAAGAAGATTCAGATACAAGCTCTTTTCCAAGAGAAAATTGAACTTTAATGATGAAGAAAAGGAAGACAATATTCCTAAAAAGTCCACAACTACAACTCAATCATCAAAACCCTCAGTGGTATTTGAAGAAATCAAGGTGGTGGATCCAACTAGGAATATACATGGTGAGCCCATAATTTTAAAGGATGAGCCAATGGACTGGGATAGCTTGCCTATTCCTGAGCTAAACTTTCATATCTTCAAGACAAAGAAGACAAAGACAAGAGCTAGCAAGAAAGTGAAACCAGTGATTCTCAAATTCAAGACCCTAGTCAAATCTAAATCCACAGTCAACAAAGGAGATATGCTGTACATCTGTGACATCAAAGGGTTTTCTGACATTACCTCTACCTAGATGAATTGGAAGAAGTTAGAGGAATTGATGCTCACAGACATCTTCCTGAAAGTCTGGTATTCAAATACAAGGGAAGAAAAGAGATCATATGGCCACTTCACAGGATTCTTCTAGAAAGCCAATATGTTCTAATAAAGATCTACTCATCATTCAAAAAGAACTTTGGGTACCATGTTACTGCCGAAAGATTAGTTCTAATAAAGATTGAGGAGATGAGGAGTAATAGAGCCAAAAATGCACTTCCAAAAACTCTATCTATTCCCTTCACTGGAAAGAGAGTGCATTTGAGGCCCTATTTGTTAATGGAATTCAGGGATGAAAAGGAGTTAGAAGATTTTTCAGATTGGAGGACCAATTGAGTATCTCTAGCAATGAGACTGTATTGGAAATATAAGGAATGCTAGATCTCTCAAAAGCTAATGAACTTGAATTCCATAGACAACTCCAAAACCAGATAGAAGAGAATAACAGGAGGCTTGGGAAGAAACCTAGACAATCAAGGAAATAAACTTATCTGCTCAGACTAGAGGAGCATCTTGATAATGATTGTGAGTTATTCTTTGTATACTTTGCATTGTTCAATTTTCAGTAAATATTGAAGCACTTATCAGTTTTATCTACTATTTTTAATCTGTATTCTTAGAGTGTTTTGTTATCATCAAGTTTCTCTTAATTTATGGCTACAATTCCAGTAGACATAAATTGGGGGGAGATTATTAGAAATATGTTATGAACTTGATGATAAATTAATCAAAACACCTTAGTAGATTTAACTTAGTGAATTTTGTAGCACTCGACGGATGATTAAATATAGTCCCGGCGGATGATGATTTAACATCCATCGAGCGAGTAGCTTATGTAATAATAAGTTTTGTAGCACATTTCTGCAAACAACTTTGTGTAGATTCTGTAGTAGCATATGAGTCATGTTGACTACTAGTAGATATGCAGAATAGGTTGATTAATTGTAAATATAAGTGATAAGTGGCATTTTATACCACTTAGAACGTCTTAAAATGGCTTAAATTGGTGTCTTGAAATCAAGTATTTTGTGTATTTGATGTGTTTTTCTAGTGTTTATGCATTTCAGGGTATTAGTTGCATTTCGGGGGAGGAATCATCAAGAATAAGCCTTGGCATGTGTTCACCATTGCGAGAGGAAAGGAATGGGCAGATTACGGCGAAGAAATGGAGCAAACCTGGATTTTTTCCAGTAGAGGCCTGCGTGCCCGCGCAGCAATGCTGAGCGGCCGCGCAGCAACCTGCGCGCCCGCGCAGCTATGCTGAGCGGCCGCGCAGGGTCGGGGAAAAAGATAAATTATTTTAGACTTCTACTTCTGTTTGGCTTCCAACTTCTATGTAATCTGAGTTTTATGGGACTATTATATAGGTAGATTTGAGATGTTTTCACAGAGAGTATTAAGGGGATTATGTTTTAGATTGTGTTTTACGCAAGAAGCGAAGGAGATAAGGAAGAAGACCGATTTAGCACACCGCAACGAAGAGGAAGCATATTTTCTTGTGATTCTTGTTTTGTTGTAACGTTGGATGCTAGTTTTCTTGCTTTGACTTATTTACTCTTGTGACGTACTCTGTTTTAATATAATTAGTTTAGTTATTATTTTCTTGTGTTTGTTTGTCATGATTTCATATGAACCCATGATGGCGATAAGTTCTATTATGGGCTAATCGTGATCATGGGGTTGCAACGGATTTATTATGGAATTATTTAGTTAATTGTTTAATACTTTAGTGTGTGATGATTGCATGATATCTAGTATTGGTTGTGCGTATTCATCTTATGTGCGTCGCGAACATATAAGATAGGGTGTTAATCTCTTGTGAAGCGACGGTGGATCTTGAGATTTAGAACTTGCCATGCTAGCATAGGTTCATGTACGTTGTGCATGATTAGTGGGTAACTCTAACAGTTTTATTTGCCCTATGTAATCAAAAGGAATAACTTGAGCTTAAATCGTTGTGTTGTCAATTTCTGTAGACATATAGGAACTCAACATAATTGATGACTATTCAACTTCTATCTTAATTGTGGATGCTTGGTAGAATGGTATTAGTACAATGAAAGTTGGCTTTTATCAGTTTCGTGTTATTCGATTAATATCATCACTGTCACATGCTAAAGGTAATAACAATGGCTATAGAAGGAAGTAATAATGAAGTTGTGATCTCATGAGTGTTTTATTATTGATAAATTGAAGTGTTAGTTAAGTGGTTAATTAAGTAGTTAATTATAGTTAATATTTAATCAACAATTTTAAGTGTTATTATCTTAACATTGAGAAGTAATCATACATTGGTGAGTGAGTTTAATTAGACAATAATTTAGTCTGAGTCTCTGAGGTAACGAACTAGAAAGTATTCTATATTACTTGCGAACGCGTATACTTGCGTGAATATTAGCGCGTGTTTTCGCCCTAACAAGTTTTTGGCGCCGCTGCCGGGGACTCGGCGTATTTGTTTAGTTTATGTACTTACCATCATTGGTCATTAGGACTCAGTGATTAGGACGTAGTAGTTACTTACTCTTTTCGGTTGTGTTTCAGGTACTTTAGCAAGCGTTTATGCAAACTCGTTCTCGTGCTCGCAAGAGGACTTTAGATACAGCTGAGGAGACAGACGAAGTTCTTGATATTCCGGAGAAGTTAGATTTTGAGGATTCGGATTCAGGAACTGAGCAGAAAGAACCAGTAAACATGGGAGATCGTATTGTTCAAGCTGATCCAGCTCTTATGAATTTTTCTCGGCCTAAAATTGATGACATTCAGTCAAGCATCCTTCATCCGGCTATTCAAGCTAACACCTTTGAAATCAAGCCGGACACTATTCAGATGGTGCAGAATTCTGTTTCTTTTGGAGGAGCGGCAACTGAAGACCCCAACATGCACATAAGGAATTTTGTCGAGATCTGCAGCACTTTTAAGTATAATGGCGTGACTGATGAGGCTATCAAGTTGAGGCTTTTCCCATTCTCACTGAGGGATAAGGCTAAAGACTGGTTACATTCTGAACCAGCTGGGTCCATCACTACGTGGCAAGATCTTGCGCAAAAGTTTCTGGTGAAGTTTTATCCAATGGCAAAGACTGCTGCTATGAGGAGTGCTCTTACTCAGTTTGCGCAGCAACCTACAGAATCTATGTGCGAGGCTTGGGAATGCTACAAGGAAATGTTGAGAAAATGTCCACATCATGGAATGCCGGATTGGATGGTGATCACTGGTTTCTATAATGGTTTGGGGGCCCAATCTCGGCCCATGCTCAATGCAGCAGCTGGAGGCGCCTTATGGGCTAAAAGCTATACTGAGGCGTATAATCTTATAGAGACGATGGCTGCAAATGAGCATCAAAACCCAACTCAGAGGATGACGTCAGGCAAGGTAGCAGGTATTCTGGAAGTTGATGCAGCCACCGCTATTGCAGCCCAGCTCCAAGCGCTATCAATGAAGGTTGATTCTTTGGCTACGTATGGAGTTAATCAAATAGCTATGGTTTGTGAGCTTTGTGCAGGTTCTCATGCTACGGATCAGTGTTCTCTTGTAAACGAATCTGTTCAGTATGTGAATAATTATCAGCGACAACAGCAGCCTGTGCCAGCGACCTATCATCCTAATAACATAAATCATCCAAATTTCAGCTGGGGGAATAATCAGAATGCTATTCAGCCACCATATCAGCAAGGAGTGAGTAAACAGTTTAACCCACCTGGATTCCAGCAACCACAGCAGTATGCTACAAGGCAATCATATCCTCAACAGGGAAGTACAGCTGCACCCACTAGTGCTGATTTTGAGGAACTTAAGCTGTTGTGCAAGAGTCAGGCGGTTTCTATCAAGACCTTGGAAAATCAAATCGGTCAATTAGCCAATGCAGTGCTCAATCGTCAACCTGGCACTCTTCCCAGTGACACGGAAGTACCAGGCAGGAAGGAAGCTAAAGAGCAAGTCAAGGCTATTACCTTAAGGTCTGGAAAAGTGGCTGATGCTGAAAAGGCAAAGGAAGTCGAAGCTGAAGTTAGAGATGAAGAATCTAAGCAAAAGGAGAAAGCGGCAGAACCAAGGAAGACTACTGTTGAACACACTCTGCCTAAGGCTAATACAGGGGAGAAACAGCTCTATCCTCCACCACCTTTTCCTAAGAGATTGCAGCAATAAAAGCTGGATAGACAGTTCGGGAAGTTTCTGGAGGTGTTCAAGAAACTTCACATCAATATACCTTTCGCTGAGGCTCTGGAACAAATGCCTAGTTATGCGAAGTTTATGAAGACTATTCTTTCAAGGAAGGTGAAACTGGATGACCTTGAAACCGTTGCTCTCACGGAAGAATGCAGCGCTGTTCTGCAGCAAAAGTTACCACCAAAACTGAAAGATCCAGGAAGCTTCACCATTCCTTGCACCATTGGCAATCTAACTTTTGACAAGTGCCTTTGTGATTTGGGAGCAAGCATTAATCTGATGCCGTTGTCGATCTTTAAAAAGCTGGATCTGCCTGATCCAAAACCCACATACATGTCGCTACAATTGGCTGACCGTTCCATTACTTACCCAAGGGGCATAGTTGAGGATGTGCTCGTCAAGGTGGATAAGCTCTTCTTTCCAGCAGATTTTGTTATTCTGGATTTTGAGGAAGATAAGAAGATTCCCATAATCTTGGGAAGGCCTTTCTTGGCTACTGGCCGTACCTTGATAGATGTGCAAAAAGGTGAACTTACTATGCGGATCCAAGATCAGGATGTGACCTTCAATGTATTCAAGGCAATGAAATTCCCTACAGAAGATGAGGAGTGCTTAAAAGTGGATGTGATTGATACTGCGGTTACTTCGGAACTCGATCACATGCTAATGTCTGATGCATTGGAAAAGGCCTTAGTGGGGGATTTTGACAGCGATGATGAAGATAGCAACGAGCAATTACAATATCTGAACGCTTCTCCATGGAAGCGAAAGCTGGACATACCATTTGAATCTCTTGGTACTTCTGACCTTAAGAATGCTGATGGGAAGCTCAAACCATCAATAGAGGAAGCACCTACCTTGGAGCTCAAACCATTACCTGAACACTTGAGGTATGCTTTTTTAGGTGATTCATCTACGTTACCTGTTATTATTTCATCTGACCTTTCAGGTAGTGAGGAAGACAAGCTCTTAAGGATTTTGAGAGAATTCAAATCGGCTATAGGATGGACCATAGCAGACATCAAGGGGATAAGTCCTTCATATTGTATGCATAAAATTCTGCTAGAGGAAGGTAGTAAGCCAACTGTGGAACAGCAGTGAAGACTGAATCCCATCATGAAGGAGGTGGTGAAGAAAGAAATTCTGAAATGGCTAGATGCAGACATCATTTATCCTATTTCGGACAGCTCGTGGGTGAGCCCCGTACAATGTGTACCTAAGAAGGGCGGTATCACTGTGGTCACAAATGAAAAGAATGAGCTCATCCCTACTCGAACAGTTACAGGATGGAGAGTATGCATGAATTATAGAAAATTGAACAAAGCCACAAGGAAGGATCACTTCCCCCTTCCATTTATTGATCAAATGCTTGACAGATTGGCGGGTCATGAGTATTTTTGTCTTCTGGATGGTTATTCCGGGTATAATCAGATTTGTATTGCACCAGAGGATCAGGAAAAGACTACCTTCACTTGTCCATTTGGCACATTTGCTTTTCGCAGAGTTTCGTTTGGGTTATGTGGCGCCCCGGCCACTTTTCAGAGATGTATGATGGCTATATTCTCTGACATGATTGGAAATAACGTTGAAGTGTTCATGGATGACTTCTCCGTCTTTGGACACTCATATGATGAATGTTTGAATAATATGCGCGCCGTACTCAAAAGATGCGTGGAAACTAATTTGGTGCTTAATTGGGAGAAATGTCATTTTATGGTGCATGAAGGCATTATCCTTGGGCATAAGGTCTCTAGCAAGGGTCTGGAGGTGGACAAGGCCAAGGTGGGAGTCATTGAAAATCTTCCCCCACCTAATTCTGTGAAAGGAATCCGTAGTTTTCTTGGTCATTCGGGTTTTTATCGGTGATTCATCAAGGACTTTTCAAAGATATCTAAGCCGTTGTGCAATTTGCTTGAGAAAGATGTGCCGTTCAAATTTGATGATGAATGTTTGGCAGCATTCGAGACTCTCAAGAAGAGTTTGATCACTGCACCAGTTATTACAGCACCAGATTGGACAGAACCGTTTGAGATGATGTGTGATGCGAGTGATTATGCGGTAGGTGCAGTTCTGGGACAGCGCAAGAAAAATCTCTTCCATGTGGTCTACTATGCGAGTAAGACTTTAAATGGTGCCCAATTGAACTACACCACTACTGAGAAGGAGCTTTTGGCTATAGTCTTTGGCTTTGAGAAATTTCGATCTTATCTGCTTGGTACGAAAGTAACAGTATTCACTGATCATGCAGCTATTCGCTATCTGGTTTCTAAGAAGGATTCGAAGCCGGGACTCATTCGTTGGGTGCTTTTACTTTAGGAATTTGAGTTAGAGATCAAAGATAGAAAAGGTACTGAGAATCAAGTAGCTGACCATCTCTCTAGATTAGAGAATCCCGATTCTACTTCACAAGATAGGACGTTAATCAATGAATCTTTTCCGGATGAGCAGTTGTTTGCAATTCAAGAGGAAGAACCATGGTTTGCAGATATTGTAAACTATCTCGTCAGCAATATAATGCCTCCTAATTTGACATCCGCTCAAAAGAAGAAGTTTCTGCATGAGGTGAAGTGGTATATGTGGGATGAACCATATTTGTTTAGACAGGGAGCTGACCAGATCATCAGGAGATGTATCCCGTTCTGTGAGACGGAGGGGATATTACGAGACTGCCATTCCACGATTT
Organism: Apium graveolens; assembly: GCF_009905375.1. Classification (NCBI taxonomy): domain Eukaryota; kingdom Viridiplantae; phylum Streptophyta; class Magnoliopsida; order Apiales; family Apiaceae; genus Apium; species Apium graveolens. The sequence goes on from NC_133655.1 coordinate 250,263,023, forward strand.
ATGGTGGACACTATGGAGGTGAGAAAACGGCAGCTCGTATTCTGCAAGCAGGTTTTTTCTGGCCTACTTTGTTCAAGGATGCTCATCAGTTTGTTTTAAGGTGTGATCGTTGCCAAAGAGTGGGAAATTTGTCAAGGAAGGATGAGATGCCATTAAATGTGATGCTTGAAGTCGAGGTCTTTGATGTGTGGGGAATCGATTTCATGGGGCCTTTTATCGCGTCTTGCAATAATCAGTACATCTTGCTGGCAGTCGATTATGTCTCAAAATGGGTCGAAGTTAAAGCTTTACCGACAAATGATGCAAAGGCAGTGCTAAATTTTCTTCATAAGCAAATTTTCACAAGGTTTGGAACACCTCGGGTAATCATAAGTGATGAAGGATCGCATTTTTGCAGAGACCCTCTGCGCGCCCGCGCAGCTATGCTGAGCGGCCGCGCAGGGTCGGGGAAAAAGATAAATTATTTTAGACTTCTACTTTTGTTTGGCTTCCAACTTCTATATAATCTGAGTTTTATGGGACTATTATATAGGTAGATTTGAGACGTTTTCACAGAGAGTATTAAGGGGATTATGTTTTAGATTGTGTTTTACGCAAGAAGCGAAGGAGATAAGGAAGAAGACCGATTTAGCACACCGCAACGAAGAGGAAGCATATTTTTTTGTGATTCTTGTTTCGTTGTAACGTTGGATGCTAGTTTTCTTGCTTTGACTTATTTACTCTTGTGACGTACTCTGTTTTAATATAATTAGTTTAGTTATTATTTTCTTGTGTTTGTTTGTCATGATTTCATATGAACCCATGATGGCGATAAGTTCTATTATGGGCTAATCGTGATCATGGGGTTGCAACGAATTTATTATGGAATTCTTTAGTTAATTGTTTAATACTTTAGTGTGTGATGATTGCATGATATCTAGTATTGGTTGTGCGTATTCGTCTTATGTGCGTCGCGAACATATAAGATAGGGTGTTAATCTCTTGTGAAGCGACGATGGATCTTGAGATTTAGAACTTGCCATGCTAGCATAGGTTCATGTACGTTGTGCATGATTAGTGGGTAACTCTAACAGTTTTATTTGCCCTATGTAATCAAAAGGAATAACTTGAGCTTAAATCGTTGTGTTGTCAATTTCTGTAGACATATAGGAACTCAACATAATTGATGACTATTCAACTTCTATCTTAATTGTGGATGCTTGGTAGAATGGTATTAGTACAATGAAAGTTGGCTTTTATCAGTTTCGTGTTATTCGATTAATATCATCACTGTCACATGCTAAAGGTAATAACAATGACTATAGAAGGAAGTAATAATGAAGTTGTGATCTCATGAGTGTTTTATTATTGATAAATTGAAGTGTTAGTTAAGTGGTTAATTAAGTAGTTAATTATAGTTAATATTTAATCAACAATTTTAAGTGTTATTATCTTAACATTGAGAAGTAATCATACATTGGTGAGTGAGTTTAATTAGACAATAATTTAGTCTGAGTCTCTGAGGGAACGAACTAGAAAGTATTCTATATTACTTGTGAACGCGTATACTTGCGTGAATATTAGCGCGTGTTTTCGCCCTAACAATAAGATGTCTTGTAATTCTGCATAAGTGAAATGGAGCCAAGTGTCAAATAGCTACCCGACGGATGATCAACAAAGCTACCCGACGGATAACTAACATGTACCCGACGGATGATCAATTCAAACATCTGTTGACAGTGACAACACAGTCACATGCGTTGGGTGTTTGCAAAAGGAATGTGGCAGCCTGTTTAGCAGGAAATCGAGAATAAAGAAGCATTACCATTTCCATGCAAGTTATGAAAATTTTCAAAGGTGCTAGAATAGAGTAATGAAGCAGTATGGAATTAGACTTGATAGGTTTTGTTTTATTATCCTGTCTTATTACTATGTAAACTTGGTGATATATAAACCAAGTGTAGCTAGTAGAAAAAATAACTAAGCAAACACATTTAGAAGAGAAATAGAAAAAGTTGTACTTGTCAAGAATTTCTCTGTAGTTTGTTTGTTTAACTTGTAAAGCAGCTATGAGCCAATTTGAGCTTCACAGAGTTCTCAAATCGATATATATTCAATGACTATTCTACATTCTGTATAATATATATTGATGATGTTCTAGTTTTTTCAGAAACTATTCAATAACATTTCAAACACCTTAAAACTTTCTGCCAAGTATCTAGAAAAAATGGTTTAGTCATATCCAAATCCAAAATTTCCCTATTTCAAACTCGTGTAAGATTTCTTGGTCACTACATATCAAAAGGAACAGTTACACCAATTGAAAGAACCCTAACTTTTGCAACAAAATTTCCCGATAAAATCACAGATAAAACCCAACTCCAAAGATTTTTAGGAAGTCTCAACTATGTCCTAGACTTCTATCCAAACATCAATAGGATAGCCAAGCCCTTACATGACCGCCTTAAAACTAACCCTGTCCCTTGGTCATCTGAACATACCGAAATTGTTCGACAAATCAAAGCTCAGGTTCTAGAAATCCCTTGTCTACACCTTGCTGATCCAAATGCTTCTAAAGTAGTTGAAACAGATGCTTCTGAGTTAGGATACGGCGGTATACTAAAACAAGTAGTCAATGGTAAAGAACAAATAGTCCAGTTTACATCTGCACATTGGAATGATTGTCAAAGAAATTATTCTACTATAAAAAATGAAATACTTTCAATTGTTTTATGTATTACAAAATTTCAAAGTGATTTATTAAATCAAAAATTTCTCCTTAGAGTCGATTGTAAATCGGCAAAAGAAGTTTTACAAAAAGATGTCCAAAATATTGCATAAAAACAAATTTCAGCCAGATGGCAAGCATTATTAAGCATCTTTGATTTTGATATTGAACACATTAAGGGAGATATGAACTGTGTCCCTGATTTCCTGACCCGTGAGTTTCTACAAAACAGATAAGTATCATGCCTCGAAAGAGCAGAGGTGGGGGAAAAACCCCAGCCTTTCCCGGACACCTCCCGGCCACTCAACAAAGCAAAGCGAGTACTTCTTCAGGAAAACCGATCACATCCTGGATCGATAAGGTAATTGCAGATGAAGAAGACAATAACTTATTTCTAGCCCTTCAAACCATCAAAGCCCATGGCCTTAACATCCAAAATCCCTCAACAATCTCCCAAAGCTCTTCAGAAAAATCAACTAAAGTTACCCAACAAAACACTTCTTCCAGCCAACCTACAAATACTCCTTTTCAAACTACACAAACAGTTAGTTTTCAAAACCCAACCCTCTTAGTTCCTCAGAGATCCATGTCAAAACTAGATATAGTTACCCCAAAAATGCAAAATCAGGAGGTAGTAGTCAACAATTCAAACTTTTTAAAATCTAATTCTGATTACTATACCAAAAGAAACCACCAAAAAATAGTGTCAGTCGAAAGAGGATTTAACAATGCTGATGCCTCCTTAGCAATTTCAAATGTTTTCCCTAAAGGATGGTTGTTCAAACCCTGGGATCTATCAAAAAATAATGACTATTATCAAGCCATTCTCTTGTCTACTGAATCAGTCACGTTCAAACATTTTTACAATGCCCAGGATAGAGAACACTCAACGCCTTCATACACAACATGTCAAATACAAAAGGTCATCCACCCAAGTCAATGGGGCCAAGAACTCCACAGTCCAAAATTTTTTCCTTCGAACTTCAAAAGACAACTAAACCACTGCTCCTCATATTCTTACTGGGATTACCAGCAAGCATGGCATAATTCATTTTTTATCCAAAATCAGAATAATAGTCATTCCTGGTTATTTTATTTCAATACCAAAATTCAAGTCCAGGAACTCCCTATTTGGTTCCTTCAATGGTGGGATCTCTTCGGAGCAATTGAAGACATTCTTACTCCAAATGCATCCGAATGTCTAAAACTGTTCAAAACACACTTCAAACCCACAGAATACGAAAGACGTTTTCCTCCTCTCTTAATGTTATGTTCAAAATTCTTCCTTCCATGGGTCTGTTCTTGGGAGTTTAAAATTCATTTCAACCAAATACAGTCATGTATTGTTCGGTCCTTTAAAGTCAAATGGTGGAGCAATTTCAAAGAAGACCAAAAGATTTCCGAAGAGATCATTCAAAAATGGTTATCAAGTCAAAATTTTATTACCAACAAAGAAGTTACCACTTTCTTTGCCCAAAAGTCAAATGCCCAGGCATTATTAGCCCAAGCAAAAACCAGAAGCCAATACAAAGAATCCTTACTTCAACTCGCAAATTCAATTTATGATTCCGATGACGACAGCAGTCCGGTTCATTTAGGAAATGACAACGAAGATGACTGTCACAGGATATTTTCCCCTGTAGTTTCCACTGATTAAAAAAAAAGGTCCAAAATACCCCCAAAAATTTCATCCAAATTTTCATCATTTCATATTGTTTAGTTTTCCTTTATTTAATTATTGTAATCAGTTTGTATAGATACTTTTTTACTCCAAATTATCAGTTTGTACATCATTTAAATTTTTATTATATCAGCATTTCTCCCGAGTTCACAAAAGAAGACAAAGAAGACACTTCCCACTGAGACTAACTCAGCATTATTCAAAAGAAGACAAAGAAGACACAAAAAAAGATTCCCACTGAGACCAACTCAGCAATATTCTCCAAATAAAGCAACTTTCGGTGGAAGAGGAATCATACTCAAAATCATGTGAAGAAAGCAGCCTCCCACTCAGGAAAGCAGCCCCTCCACTAAGAAAAAAAGGACCTCCCACTCAAGTCATGTTGTCCACTCAGGAAAGCAGAACTCCACTACAAGAAAAACAATGATGTTGTTTCAAGAAACTAGACTCCTCATCCTTCTATAAATAGGAAGAAGAAGAGAGTAATATACACACTTGAAATTAGAGAGCAGATAATATACACATCTTGTACCAGTGATAGCAGTTCATATTTCCGAAGTTTATTCTCAAGTTTTCTCATATTGTAACACAAAGACTGGCCGATTGCTTTCAGATATATATAATCAAAAGCGTTTCCAAGTAATTTCAAAACCTATTCTTGTTCATATTATATTTTAATATTCATGTTTTAATATTTTGTGTTAATATGCATACCATGTCTTAGTCTTACTATATTACTCTCCCTACTGTTTCTATTAATATTTGTTGGTCCTATTACGTCCTCTTTGGTATCAGAGCCATAAGGGAGTTGTATTATTGTTGTCTACTGTATCTCTGTTCTCAATTCTTAAACTTTTGTAGTTAAGCCTTTGCCGAGTCGTTTTGCCTAGTTTATCGGTTATAAGTCCATAGGAGGCAGTAAACCCGTTTTTTCTAGGATTGTAAGCAAAAGCTTAGCCTACGTCTTTTTTGATCTTAGAACATGTATTCTGTATTCTGCAGAACTACATCTCTTTCAAACTCTTCACTAGTACGTTAGATTCAAGAAATATTACACATAGTGCCGAAACCAACGTCGAAAACCTCCAAAAAGCAATAGAGCGTTGGGACATCCCAAAAATCCCCAAAAGCCAAGTTTATGATACAAAATGGTATAGTTCAAGTTCTTCCATCAAAACCGAAGAAAGGGACATACACCTATCAAAATCATTCGAAACAATTCACCTTCTCACCAAAAGTTCCCTAGAAAAACTAGCAAAATCATACAATTACATCCATATAGGTTTAGTCCAAGTCGGAATTAAGCCCTTAACCAAAGAAGGATTAGACACCTCAATACTAGCCATTTTAAGAGATGCTAGATTCCTTGAGTTCAATGACTCTCTGTTAAGTTCCATAGAATCAAGTCTATGCAACAGACCCATCTCTTTTAGTTGTTATCCAAATTTATCCATTTCTCTTAAAGACAGGAATGTTATCCATAGCATGACACTCCAAGTTAAAACTCACAACTATAAAATGTTAGAAGGATCAATTCCAGTGGCTTTAATCTTTCGAATTCATTACAAAGCAATAATGTCAATTGGAGATGATGGACATAAAAATGCTTTCGTCAAAGGAGAAACCATACTTCTCCAAACTGACCTTTCAAGGTCTAACACAGTTATTCCTCGATCCATAAAATGGCAGGACATTTCCCTTCCCACTGAATGGATTTTAGAAGGAGTAGCTCGCCCTAGATTACCGGAAAGATTAGAACCAAACACACAAATACACCAAGTTCACCAAGATGATAATGGAAGAGTCACTCTTGCATTTGATCGATCATCCCGAACCTCTTTTATTAGTTCTCGATATTCTGATGCTTCCTCAAGAACCTTAGAAAAGATTTCTCAAATCCCTTCTATCATTAACACTACCTCAAAACCAAGATACTCTACATCAGATATACCTAATACCTCTATGAGTGGTGTAGATTATTCTTCCAATATACCTCACCCATTCTATAAACAAAGTCAATTACCACCAAACACGGTTTCCCCTTCCTCACCAACATCCCCAACCTTCTCTGCTATAACTGAGAATATGGGAATGCCAAGTGAACTAAATGTAATTGAAATAGAGTTCCAAATCAATAAAACTTTTCTCCGTGAAGAGTTCTACTCTCCCCAAAACACTGAAAAAAGAAATTGGTTTTTTACCAACTTCAAAGAACAAAAGACACAAATTCAAGAAATTTATTATGAATTTCTTAACCAAAACAAAATCCAAATGATATTCTTTGATTGGTTGGAAATTTACTCCTCTGACCAAAACTTATTTTTTCCATTCACAAATTACCTAAACCCCATCACTCGAAGCATGAGCCAAAAACAAAAACGAAGGGAAACAACCAGCGGAACTATAGAATCACACCACCCACCTTTTAGAAATGTCACACTAACAGTTCATAGTGAAAAAATCGAGGCACACCCCATCAAAAGACCAGATGATGACATACTAAAAAATACTAGGAATACAATCCTTGCTGTTAATTACACAAACATCCACCTAAATAGCATAGGAAGTCAACTAAACCGGATAGAAGACCGGATTCAAAAAACAATAGATTTACCCAAAAGTATTAATAATCAAGAACCCATATTTAAGCCATACCAAGTTTCTAGACAAAGCCAACAACAAATTCAAACAAATAGACCAGAATTCGTTAAAGCCATCAAAGACCATCTTAGCAGACTTGAGGCTTCCTCTTCCACAACCCAAATAGCTGCTGATAGTGTTTCATCTAAACAACTAAATATCATACATCATGACTCAGATGAAGATGCTTTCATACCCCAGGTTCATGACCTCCGACAAATGATTCCAAAATTCACAGCCCCAGACATTGGAGTTGAAAATAGACCTGAAATTTTAATCCAGTCTAAATTCAATGCATCATCTGTTTATGAATGGAATATAGATGGAATGTCTGAATATAATATTCTAAATCATTTACAACAAATGACCATGGCAGCCAATGCTTATACAACCCAAATAGAAACCCCAGACAAAACTATAGCCGAATTACTCATAGCAGGGTTCTCTGGCCAATTAAAAGGTTGGTGGGACTATCACCTTACCCCTGAAAATTATCTTGAAATCCTAAATTCCATTAGGGAAGATGAAGAGGGAAAACCCATTTTAGATACAAGGAAACCCTATCCAAGGAGCAGTCGCACAACTCATTCTAGTCATAACACGCCACTTCATTGGTGACCCTTCTCACCTGAGAGATAAAAATGCTGAGCTTTTACATAATCTCAAATGTAAAAAACTTAGTGATTTCCAAAGATATAAAACTACTTTCCTCACCAGAGTCATGCTCAGAGAAGACTCGAACCATGCAAATTGGAAAGAAAAATTCTTAGTCGGACTTCCAACCTTACTCGGTGAAAGAGACTGAAATTGAGAGAGGGACACCAAGGCTAGTTATCAATTATAAGCCAAACACAACGAGAAGGCCTAAAGATTTGTCAAGATTTAAAACTCCAAAGACATCTCAAATGAGAAATGAAAAGAACAAAGCAGGAATTAGGGACTTTCTGTCAACAATTTGACTATAATCCCAACAAAAGCTATTCAAAACTAAAATGTGATGGTGAATGCAAGCCATATCAAAGACCTTATCAGAAATGGTATATATATATATATATATATATATATATATATATATATATATATATATGTGGTGGATATATTCAAATCCACCAGAAAATTTTAAAGACCTGTGTTTTTATTACTTTGTGTTTGATTTACTTAATTTATTATTCTGCACTCTGCAAATCAAAACACTTATACATATATTGAGTTAGAACATTTTCATAAATCTCAAAAAGAAGTCAGAATTACATTCAACCCCCCTTCTGTAATTCTTGTTGTATTGTTAAGGAATAACAATGTTACATCAATGAAATATATGTAATTCTTGTGTTGTTAAATTAACTTTCTTCCAATTTTGTATCAGACAACTGATAAATATTGTCAACGTGTTTTGAAATTTTGAATTCTACGATTACTGTTATTGAGTATGAATATTCATTATTTGACAATATCATGTAAATTAAGTTCAATTATACTCCCTCAGTCCCTTCCAATTGTTTACATTTCTGAGAAAGTGTCCGACATGCATTTTAAGGTGCATAAAAAGTATAGTTATGTAACTTATTTTTACAATTTTTTTTCTGAATAAAAGTTGAATGTTTTAATTTTTAGTCAGAAAAACAAAATTATAAAAAAAATTAAAGAACTATACTTTATATGCACCTTAAAATGCGTGTCGGACACTCTCTAAAAAATGTAAACAATTGAAAGGGACGGAGGGAGTATTATTTACCTTCATTTTTTTTTTGTTCGGTGTGCATAACGAGCGTACTCTATATATGAATACATTTTTATTCTTTTTAATATATGCATAATAATCAATAATGAAGTAGTAATATATATAACATTATTAATAATTAATAAGTTAGATGTAATTAATATATAGTTTGAAATTTGATATTTAGTTATATGTATTTATGAGGGGTAATTGAATAATTTTAATTAAATAAATTTTCTCAACTAATCCTTATTTGTTTTATTACATATATAATAATAGATTGTATATGCCACACAATAAATACTATAAGTTTGAATTATATGCATCAATATTAATGATTCAAGAACAAAAAAAAATTGTCGCATAATTTCTTAGCGGATGACTATTGAGTTTTCAACAAAACTCTCATTGAAACTTGAGAAAGATCAGACTGTTTTTTGAACTCCACTACTAGTATAATTTATTCTGCACTACTGACACTCAATTATGTGTTAAAATTAAGCTGTCTTTCGAAACTTAAATAATATCCCAACAATTAACATTAGATTTACAAATAATTATCAGAACATTAATTGAAAAAAAAAACAAAGATCTACTAGTATGGTTGAAACTTGAAATCAGCATAAAACATTTTGAACAGAAGATTGACGCCTGAATAAGGTACACGTATCAGGTGACTTGTTGACACAAAAATGACACGTGTGGAGTTTGAGTTTCATTGGAAATATGACAGCAGGGGCATCATGGTAAAGAACAAATGAAATTGTTACAAGCAGAAAGAAGAGTCCTATATAAGGGTAGCAGTGGCTTTTCAGTCATCAAATAGGTGCCTACCAAGATATTACTGAAGAAGACTTCACAACACTATCCTGTCCCTCTCTTGTAGTGACAAAATAAGTAGTGTGTATGTGCAAGTGTTGAAGGATAGAGTATTACTACAAGGAGAGATCGAGATAAGGATGAAGATACAGTGTAGCGTGTGTGAGGTAGCGGAGGCGGCTGTGCTTTGCTGTGCAGAAGAGGCGGCGTTGTGTTATGGTTGTGATGATAACGTCCATGCAGCTAACAAGCTTGCGAGTAAACACCAGAGAGTCTCTCTCTCTAACTCCTCTTCTCCTATGCCCAAGTGCGATATTTGTCAGGTTTGCCTTCATTTCTTTAACTACCTTCTCGGTCCCTCAAGCATTTTATATAAAATATAGTTCTGTAATTTATTTTTATAATTTTATTTTTCTCAATAAAAATTAAAATATTCATTATATTAAAAAAAATGTGAAAATAAATTACATAATTATATTTTTTATGCATTTTAAAATGTATGGTGGACATTTTATCATAAATGTAAATAAAGGGACAGAGGGAGTATTTCTCTTTAAAATAATAGCCTTGAAGTAATAGTTTGGGACTGGAAAAAATATATAATTTTAAAGAGTTTATTATTTTATCCAAAATTTACTCTAGAAAAAATATAGTATGCTGTCTCCGAATATACTAGACTGTCTCCGTTATGTATGTTGGTTGGGAGAGTAAAAAAATATTATTTTATCGATTATTAATTAATCAAACCGTAACTTGCATATCCCCTTTTGGTTTGTGATTTTATATTTTAATCATGTTTTAATAGGATTGGAATTTATTTTTCTATGTACAGGAAACAGTAGGATATTTCTTTTGTCTGGAAGATCGGGCTTTGCTATGCAGGAAATGTGATGTCTCTATACATTCAATAAATGCCCACGTTTCGGGTCATCAGAGGTTTTTGCTTACCGGAGTCAAGGTGGGACTTGAACCTACTGAACGTAGTGGTCTGGCTTCTTCGGAGAAATCGCAGTCCCAGGATAAAGTTACTGAAACAGAATCAGGGCTGTTGTCTATGAGCAATGACCGTGTGGCTTTGGATGGTCAACCCAGCAATGAACATATCCAAGTTGATGAAGTTGGTAAATTTGAAGCAACGCACCCTTTCGGTGGAGGATCTGATGGCGGAAGCTTTCAACAATGGCAGTTAGATGATATATTTGGAATAACCGATCTCAATCACAACTACAACTATATTGACAATGAATCATCCAAGGTACAATTCGTGCCGTACTTATCTTGTATACATTTATAGTGCTTTTGGCATGAGTTTTAAAGAAGTTGCCAATCTTTAACATTTACAAGTCTGAGAAGGTCTACTAACTTCTTTCTCGGTGTGCTTAACAGGCTGATAGTGGCAAGCTTGGAGAATCAGACTGCTCGGCAATATTACTGGCAGCTGAGTTTGAGGTAGACGGTGACGGGTGCTTAGGTGATGTACCTGAAACAGCATGGGATGTGCCAGAGATACCATCGCCTCCAACAGCTTCAGGACCTAACTGGTCATATAACTACCAACATCAGATGGAAGTTACACCTGCATTTGTTCCTGATGTATGTCACTCAACCACGCAAGATCAGTATCACGACCAGCAGACGGCATCCAGTTTAAAGCGCAGAAGGCACTAGTAAGTCCTGGGGGGAATTCCTGTTTTGAGTCCTCTAGAAGTTTTACCCGTTAGGGACTGTTATCTGATGCTTATGTGTTTCGTAGGGAAGTTGTATCGCAGGAATAGCCTTTTATAGTAGCCTCTCTTGTTAGCATGACAAATGTACGGAAACCGTATGGCTCAATGTTTTGGCAACCACATCGACAGGCGTCGGTCATTGAGCCATCAACCTACAACCTTTGCTACAATGTGTGACTTAGGTAATCTATGTAGTAATCGGCTGTGACAGCAGTCACAACTGGTTCCGTGAAATATAATAACAACTACATCTAGCAGTTGCTTCAAAGAAGTTTACTTGAATGTTTGTTATCAGCTTTGAAGTTTCAATGCTTGTGGTGCTCGAACATCTTTTAGAGGGTCAAGAAAATGTTACAAACGTGTTTTCAAATAACATTCAAGCATCCCACCAGCAATAAAATCGGGACAAGCTGAAAAAGAAACATCCATGATCATGTAGCAGTGACAGAATTTCTATTTTTTGTACTAAAAGGACGATTGTAAGTTGTACATTCAAAATGAAACTTACACATTTCGAAGCTGAAAACACAATTACATAGAAATATGTGATGTGCAACCATATTCAATATAATTTGACAAAAGAATGACCGATCAGTTATATAACCTCGAAGTAGTTTGGGTGGTTCACGCTGTTGGTATGACTGCAAATGTTCCTCCAGGAAAACTGCAGAATGGACTGCAAGAAAATACAATTAAACATGATCCAGGTGAGCCGTTTGAAATTCAAATCATGGCAGCCAAATTTAAATTTAACATGTCATACAAGCGATATCAGCAAGTCCTGCCGGGTCCTATAGATACCATTGCTGCTATTCAAATAGATGTACTAGTTTTGCAGTAGAAGAAGTTGCTTAATGAGGATTGCTAGAATGCTTCCAATGGATATATTAATGACATTAACAACGTCATTGTTGAGCTGCAATTTAAAGAGGCAATGGACCGATTAGAGAGAAATTGACAATGAAGATACTGAAGTGCAGGAAAGATTTAAGAATCACAAATGAAACCTACCCATCCAAATCCTTCTTTGTCCTGGAGGGCAGCACCTATCAAGCTTTCGCCAAAATTAGCAACCTGGGCAGCTAGTACGCATATGACAGCTTCAAGTGTACTAACCTGCTTTCTCAATTTTTGACAGATTAAAAACAATTTGGAGTCAGAACTTGGAGCAGTTGAGGAAACCTTTTCCTTGGGAAAAATAATATTAGGGCCAGAAAGGCATATACCAATTCATTATTATTTTTCTTTAAATAAGATAATCTCATAAGAATATAAAAAATATTTGAAGTCAACAAGCTTGGCATCAGCAAAAATGAGCCTTCTTCTTGAGACCTTAAACTAGTTAGGTATGTTCTTCAGACCTATGCTCTACTTACTGTATCCAAAAAAAAAATTGTCTGCATCTCCGGATCTTAAAGCATATCATAACTCATAAGATCCAGCCAAACTCCAATGACAAAGTTGTTTTAAGATACATCTATGTGGGTGTTTATGACCTTTTGATTATAATATAGTAAGGGTCCAGCCTATAAATAAAGAAAGCAAGAATGCAAGAAAAGTATCGAAGGAAAAGATTGATTGAAACTTTTACTAGATTTGCCATACCTGGCCTAATAAACTACCACAGGAGGCAAGAAGAATTGCAGCTAGAACTCCAGCAAAGGTTCCCTCAAGACTAACAGCTCCTTCTGTTCCCCTTGGAACCACCTTAAATGTTGTCACTAGGTACCTAAATCAGGAAAAACAATAATATGTATTATTTTTTCAAACACAGAAGATCTGATTATAAATCCCTCCCTCCCTCTGCATATTCTTAGTAGCAAGGACTAAAATCATCTTGCAAACTTACTAAAAACAAATTTTCAGTTGAAACTAGAGCTATATTTTCCACCTCAAGTGATAGTGACCAATGCTTTAGGATGGGGATCATGATCCAAATTATAATGGACTTGCAAAATAAAACGGCATATTTTTGTGTATATAAAATATAACAGGTAGACAGCGCTTTTTAAATTATTTGTATAAAAGCTCTACCTTTCCTTATGGTGAGAAACTCCAAGCTAGGAATTAAGTCTACTATAGTCCCTTAAAAATGGTGACTTAAATTTCAGGCGTGAGGGATAAGAGAACATGCAAATTGCAAGATTGAAGCTGAAAATATTTCACTTACGTTGTTCTCCCATATGCCTTCCCTATCTCACTTGAGACAGTATCACTCAACTTGGTACAGAAACTGGCAACGAAACCGAGTTCCCAGAGCCCAGAGAATGCAGTCCCACCAACTCCGTAAATAGAAAGCAATGCACAAACACAACCAGCTGCACTGGAACCTATCACACTTCCTGGTCCTCTCCTTCCCTTTCTCTTCTCAGCAACACCTTGAGCCTCCTTCTCAGCCATTTTCACTTTAGTTGCTGCAGTGCCCTAACTTTAACAGTAGGGATGACCAGGTAACTGTTAAAAACAGTAGGCAGAAGACTATTTAGCCTAATTCTTTCTTATTACGTCTTTTCATTGACTTCAACATTTCCTTTTCAAATTCTATACAGTTACATCATTTCCTGAACTTGTCATTCACCTTACATAAGTAAAAATAAAGAACGGCAAATGAATTCGACATTACGATGTTAGAACAATAACAAAATCCAAAGAAATCAATCTTCTTTAACAATGCAATACGATCAGAAACTAACAAGATGGCGCGAAAACTCAGCTCTCCTAAAGGTAAAACTATAAGCTTGCATCTCAATTATCAGCCATCGTTTATATCAAACAAGTATTCAAATTCAACAACATTGACAATGCCACTAACAAAATTCGAGACTTACAAGAACAAAATAAGCAGCAACAAGAAGATACCCAGGGGGGCCGAAAGCGCGCCACGTAAGAGAACCAAGCAAGAAAGCAGCAGCAATGCCAGAGAGAGACAAGCCAGAAACAAGAACAGGAGAGCCCACAAGAAATATAACTGTATTGCTAAAAATAGCAGATTGCCAGGTGGGTGGTGAAGCCTGGACTAATCCTATTGCTTGCTGAACAAAACCCATGTCAATGTTGCTACTTGCTTCAGCTCTAACTGAACCAATCCCCAATTTAAGAACCCTAGTTCTTGAATTTGAGGTAATAAAGGGTAAAAATTGGAGCTTTGGGGGTTTTGAATGGGGGAAATTGAGAGATGGGGCTGTTGTGAGACTCATCATAGTTGACATTTGAGTTGCCATTTCTCCGAATCTTTGGAGAAGTGGTTATTTTTGTAGTCTAGTTTATAATCATCAAGATTAATAATCTCGTTTCTTGGTGCAAGTACAAAAAATAATAAAATCAAGATCATGTATGTACGTCTACGTTTGTGTGATGTTCATATAACACCGTTAAATGAAATAGGGCCCCCGAGTAGTTTGGACATGTTGATTTTATTTTTTTTTAAGTTACAACCCAAAAACGCAGTGCTGGCACCGGATTAAAAAAATAGTAAAACTGGACCCGGTTAAAATGATAATCAATAAAGTAACAATCTGGTTAAAATAATATTTTTTCTCCGATTTCAACATAATGAACATGATATATATTTTTTTTTTTTTTTTTTTTTTGCTAAATGAACATGATATATATATATATTTTTTTTTTTTTTTTTTTGCTAAATAACATGATATATATTTACTATTGATAAAGTAATAAACTCGTTAAAATAATATTATTTATTAGTCTCAACTATATTCCTTTACAGAGGTTTGACTGTAGAAAGAAAGAATGATCATTGCCATGACTTTGTAAAAAAAATGAACTCAATTAAACTTTTAACCCATTAACAAAAGTGCGAGGTACGTTTTTTATTTTTTTTATTTTTTTTTAAAGTCAAAACGGGGTGATGTACTTGTATGTAATTCTATGCATACGAATAATAATATTGTAAGAAGTTCATTAATTTAAAAAATG
This sequence comes from Apium graveolens, assembly GCF_009905375.1. NCBI lineage: Eukaryota > Viridiplantae > Streptophyta > Magnoliopsida > Apiales > Apiaceae > Apium > Apium graveolens. The sequence goes on from NC_133655.1 coordinate 250,278,253, forward strand.
GTTTTTATGTGATGTGATTATGAACACACGATAAACATAAATATTTTCGACAGTGGGAATCGAACTCGTGACCTACTTTGATACCACTTGTTAGGATCAAGCGCTTATCACAACGCCAAAAACTGTTACTTATGGAGAATATGTAACTATAACTTTTATAGTATAGCACTCAGTGCCACGTTTCAATATAAAAAAATGCGGGACACCTCAATATTATAAATTTTAGTATTTAGAATGTATACAATGTACTAACAGACAAACCCATCAAAAAAAAATTAAATCAAGATCATATACGTCTACTTCGTATGTTGTTCATATAACACCGTTAAATGGATTAAGGGCCTCCGAGTAGTTTAAGAAAAAATCAGCTAGATTGTGTAATATGATGGCAAAAAATAACACATTTTTTGAAATTGATGATCAAAATATTAAATTTGAGATATGTGGCCAAAAATACAGATGAAATATGTTTTTTCATATTGTGTATTAAAAATATGCCATGTCAGACTGGTATTTAACATAATTTTTTTATTTTTTTAAAGTTTATAGGCTTTCTGAGATTGGGTATATAAAATATGTTTTCTCATGTATATGCTCGAATACCTATTCTCAAACCGGGTATTTCAACCAAAATTCTTTTTTGAATTTTGTAGAAAAATGCATTTTTCTACAAAAAAATAAGAAAATAATATTTTTTGAAATACCCAATCCGATAATGGATATTTGATTGGTAAAGATGGACAAAAAAAATTGAAAATAGGTATTTTTGTCAATTAGACCAAAAAAAGTTTCATTTTTGTCCATTTTTCTAATTTTTTCGATTTTTTTAAAGTTAATATCAAAAATGTTAATATTGTTGGTTAAAAAAATAAAAAAAATAACATTTTTCTCACACTAATTATTATGCTAATTATAATTTATCCTTCTTAAAGTTTCAAATATTTCTTCTTAATTGTATGCGGAGTGTTTAAAGGGAATTACCCGTATTTGTTGTGAAATAAAAACCTGAGTACTTTAATATTTAATGTTAGGGTTGGTGAGCTTCAAACTTTAATGGCTGCTCTTGCGTTCGGGACTATCGATCCTTGCAAAATGCCTACGTATCTCTGTGTTGTAGAGAATCAAGCCAAAAACGTAGTTTTAGGTTGAGCGATAGAGCCCTTTATATAGAGGTGAGTCTAAGATTAGACTTCTGTTGGGGAACTTGGTGGACAAGTCTCCAACTTAGATGATGATTATGAGTCCTTTTGAGGAATGTAGCGCCCCCAAATCCAGGGTCAGGAATCTGGGTCGTCACGCAATCCTTCAATCATGTGTAGCCTGCATTAACTCAATAATCAAATAATTCCATATCACAGACCCCCAATCTCACACACTCACAAGTTATAGCCTTAGAAACGACGTACAACAAGTATCATCTGTTATTAAAACTCAAATGTACTTTACAGGATCTCAAACAATTATTCATAACCTCTACATGAAGTTACAACAATTACGACTGATATCTTATACCTATCTGATACTCTGGCCCACCTGAGACAAAGCTGCCGGGGATTCTCCCCATGACTGCAAGCGACTAAGTCCCACACCGACATACTGGTTATCTGTTGTGTTTTGTCATTTAGAAGAAAGCAAGAGTGAGCTATAATGCCCAGCATAATAATGTACAGTATAAAATGATTGTATAATAAACTCAAATAAAACGTCATATATGATAATTATGTTTTATTCAAAAATATTTTTCCTTGGTGATACACACCTTCTTATGAAAACAATTCTTTAATGGATTATTATCCTGCGAATACCTTAATGGTAAACCTAGCACCTAGGCTTGGGTTACGGTATTGCATCACAATTCCAATTGGAAGAATAGGACATTCGTTGGAGCCACCGCATACGATGATCAGTCATACTACGGAAATAGTAACATTTTCTACTAGTAGAAGGACGACACCTTCGTATCCCGATTATCACCCTAGCCGCATTCGGGCTTTATATGCTTCCCCATTCAGCATGGGTATATTTTACATACTTAGTATGTCCTTCGGTACACATGGTACCTTCTCATAAGGAACATAAGTATGGTAGTCTACCCAGTCCACGAAGTACTGGATCTCTACCCCTCCCTTGTCCTTTTAAGAATCCAATCATCTACTTGGAATCATCGAACCATATCGAAGTTCCCCCAAGCATTTTGCTTGTTGATAGGCACGACTTTACTTCATATATATATATATATATATATATATATATATATATGTGTGTGTGTACTTCCGAAAGTTTTCGGAAGAAGTACTAAGGATGTGAGTTGACTGTTATCAACAGATAAGTAAATAAGGAGGAGTTTCTTTTGGAACTATATTTAAAGTATTTAAAATACGTCGAAATAATATTCTTTGACGATCTGAAAATATTAGTATGAATTTCTGAAACTCAGAAAATATTTTAAATTAGGTTTTATGATTTTTAAATGATATTAAATCATTTAGTAAATATTGAATAATTAAATAGTAATTATTAAATAATTAAATCTCGAATAGTTCTTCTTTAAAAGAATATTTGAAATAATATTTCTCAACTAATTTAAGTTTAAAAAATTATATTAATATTTAATATATATAAAATAATTAGTTTTAAAATAAAATAAACGTTGGAGAATACTTCTCCTGTTTTAAATAAATACTTGAAATAATATTCATTGCTCGGGTAATTAACTAGAGTTGAGGGAATACGATCTTTAGAAATCATTTTGAAATAAAATCCGAGGTACTTCAATATTTCGCAAGAGGACATCGAGTCCCTTGGAATAAAATAGCTACGGACTTTTAATCATCCCAAAATATCTCCGAGATAATTCCGGGGTTTATACTTTATAAAAACTGTCTGACTCTCGGTCTTACAACTTATAAATCACGCTCTACTGTAGCGTTAATATTCTTAAATAAAACACCTCCGGAATACTTCCGGGTGTTCATCAAATTATACTGACCGATTCTCGGTCTAAAATATACTCTTCATATATACAACGCTACTCTCTAGTGTTATCGATTGAAATTCGGTAATATTCATACACCAAAATCAATATCATATCATATGATATTATATAACATAATTCGGAAAAAATCGTAAATATAGCATCATGTATATATCGATATTATTTGATAACAAACACAACACAACAGTTTTAAAAAGGTAGGGTTTGAAAACTTGCCTCGAGTCCAAGACACGTTTCCCGACTTCCTCTCGTTCCGGGTTTTCTAATCACCAAGCATCATAATCTTAATCAGTATTCCTACTCTCATCACCAACTTATATTTCTAATAAATTCAATACTTCATAACTTTCATCATTCGACCGACTCGAAATAAGTATCACTCATTGGTCGAAACGGACAGTCAAAGTGGTCTTCTGGATTTGACTTTACCGAATATTACTATTACGCGACTCGCACTCTATCATTTTTAATAAATCATAAAATTAATATTTTAATACGAACCCATCTCGAGGATCTTCTTGAGTTCTTTTAATATTTATCCTAAAAGTTTCATTATGATAAAATGAATTTAATTAGGTGAAAAGCATTTTAAAAGTTCGGTCAACTACGGAGTTTTACTATTCAAACCGCTTTCACTAAAATATTGATATCTCTCAAACCGTTAACTCAATTGACGCACCGTTTTCGCGTGCGCGATCTAGACAAAATTTAGAACACAAAATTTGAAAATGGTTTTCTGGTAACAGGGGTGAAAATCCAGAAGTCGCAGTTTCATAACAGGGGGTTGTTTTTTATGTTCGTACCACGCGCGGCCTCGGCTTCGACATTTTTATAAAATTGAAAAATCAACATTTTTACTTGAAATTTTTATGAAAGATAATGAAATCTATTTTTTACTCTCTGTAAAAATTTCATGATTTTTAAATATTTTAAGTCGATCATTTATATTTACAAAATTTGTAATTTGTAGCAGTTTTGTCGCGTAAATCCCTTTTACTAAAACAGTCATAACTTTTGATCCGTAAATCGGAATCAAGCGATTCAAGCGCCTAAACGATCCTCATAACATTGTCTATCATAATCAAGTCTCACTTTTCTGGAAACTATAGTTTATAAATTCGGGAACTTCTGCAGAAACTTAAGTTGAGTTTTGTTCATTTTACGAGGTTATGATTACGACTCGAGTTTCGTTTACGTCTTAAATCATTATACCACCATCAACAATCATCAAATCATCATATCAACACTAAATCCTCTCAATAAAATCATGTTCTTGAGGCAACAATCATCAACCTTAAAAACTAATTAACTAAACATCAAGATAATATCAAATCAATCATCAAAACCATACTTATATCCAAGATCCTTACTTTTCTTGAAACTTAAAACTTAAGCAAAGTTTGGATGAATGTTTATATCTTCCTTGAAGATTTTTAATACTTAATAAAGTCGTAAGATCCTTGATGAAGCCTTGGTCTAACTTTAGGAGCCTTAAAATTTCATGAAAAATTAAGAAAACAAGTTAGTGATTTTCGGAGTTACTATTCACCACCAATTTTGAGCAAGGATTTGACTATGCTATACTAATTCAATGGCCATGAAATTTTGAAAGTACCTTGTATATGGTATTAGGAAGCGTTGGTTAAAATTTGGTGATTTTTGAATGAATATATCATGAGATATGAATTTTTCTTCCCATGGTGTTCTTGGAAATCAGCATTGGGTTTTTGGAGAGAGAGAGAGAAAATGTGTTGCTTCCTTGGTTGCTTCTGTGTTGCTTCTTGCAATAATGTTGTGATATCTTGTTTATTCTTCTAGTATAATTCATATGATTGATTTTTTTTGCCAAATCTCTAGACAATTCTAGCTAGGCTTTTTAGATTACAAGCTAAGCTAATTAGCTTAGCCATTAGCTTCACTATTCTCTATCCCTAGTTGATCATCCTACTTTCTTAGCTCACTATTTAATAAAGTAACCATGGTTACTTTTCTACCATGGTTAGTTAGTGCGTTACGTTTATTTATTCGTTTACGCGTTCGTTCGGTCGCTTAAACATTTTCGTAATACTTTCTCGCAAACGGTTCGCTACATAAATTCTTTCGTATTTATTCCTCATGTTTTGAAGTATCGTCCTTGGATATAAATCCGTAGGGTTTTAAATTCATAATTATATTGTGATCCTCGTAATCCTCGATAATTCGTAAATATGGTCATTTTTTAAAGTTCGTTTTCTTCGAAAACTAATAGCGTTTACATACACTCATTTGGTACGTATAATCGTGTTACCAACTCTGAAACTCATTTTCTCATGCACAACATAGTGTGGGCTAAAAAGTTTTTCCCGTCTGTGAGGGTTACTATTCATTAAGCGTTTTACAAGGTCTCAAAAATTCGAGTTGTTATATTACTATTCAAAAAGGTCTTTTACCGACGTCAAAAATTTGGGTACTTACAGTCTTCCCCCTTAAAAGGATTCTGTCCCGGAATCAGTTTAGAAACAGGTACTGATATGCTTCTCACATGACAACCTCGAGTTCTCATGTTGACCTTGCAGTATTTGATATCTTCATAAAATTTCCACTCATCCATCCAATATTTTTCCGGGTACTCGTCCTTGTAGTCTTATGACCTCTACACATTAATCGACATACGCTAAGTCTGGTTACGAGTTTATTAACTCAGTTTCAATCATATGTTTGGTTTTGACGGTTAAATTTCCTAACCTCGATTCGTGGTACTCGTTATAAACTTGGCGACCGTTCGATGATGGTGCTAATTTATAAACTAACTTTCTTAGTCCTTTAAAGATTTAAACTAGTCCAATAAACCTTGGGTTCAACATTTCTTTCCTTTTAGAATCTCATCACTCCCTCCCCGGGAGGCACTTCCAACAATACTTGGTCCGTTATTTCGTTATTGTTTATCCTGGGCTACTACTAGCCGGGTTCTGATAAGTTCTAGGAATTTCTTTGGTCTGTTGACTCAACTATGGTCCAAGTATCCTCTGCTTACCAACTTCTTCCCAACCTAAGGGAGAACGATTCTTACTTCCGTACAAAGCTTTGTAGCCGTTCCAATGCCCGCATGATAACTCGTTATTATTGGTAATTTGATTAACGTCAACTGGTCACTTCATTTCCCTTAAAATTTGATAATATGGACGATTATCGCATCTTCTAGTGTTTGGAATCATCCTTCAACTTATTTGTTTCCCCCTCCATCGCTCCTACTAGTGCTGGAGTTTCGTTCCTTAACGTTTTCCCATTTTGACGCATCATCTCTGTCTATTATTTTATAAGAAGTTCTCGTCACATTTCAACACGTTCGTCTCCTATTACACGCTTAACGTTAGATTTAACATTTCTTCCTGTAGTAATGTAAGGCACATCATCATCCTGTTGCCATCTTGAAGGAAACACCATTTCATACGCAATTGATTGGAACGTTCAGCTTCCGTCATCGGTCAGACTTCTTTAATCATTCCCAGTATAATATCTATAGTACTACGATACCTTCTAGGTCGTACTTGTTATTCTCGCTAGCGCCTTAGACGTATTCACGTTCATTGGTACCTGCTACCAGTGGCCTTTATAGGGTGTGTACGATCTTCTTTGCCTTCTATCAGCTCTGACAATGACATCCTTCATTCTTCCACGTTGTCCTTCGTAAGGGATATCGGCGACTATTTATCGTATGCTCGCGTGGTAAGTACATCTACACGAATTTTCTGTCAACGATAGACGATTCCCCTAACCGTTCCAAATAAAGGGTAAGCTGCTAGACGTATCTTTAATGGCCAGGATAGTCCTCTCATTCTACTTGTCGATTTGAGAACTCTAAGTCGTGCCTCTGTTCGTCCCTTCTCGCGAAATATCTTTGGTCCTTGCATAGCGCGATATCACGAGGTCTCTCTCTCACAAATTATCTCTTCCGCGTTCATAACAATTTTATAGAGCGGAGATCTATCATTTGCATAATAAAATAAGCGGTCTTATTTAATCTATCACTCAAAATCCCGAAATAGCACGACGGCTAACTTGGTTCTTGATAATCCTACTTCAAAATTTATTTTAATTAACACTTACTCCCATTTGGGTCATCTACAAGTCGTAACCGCCAAAATTTTAATCATCGTCCTTCCGTTTTCATTTTCAACCATGTTGAATACTTACTTACCTACTCAATGACACCCCTTTTCATATTCTGTTATGACTAATATCCTTTTACGTTTTTAGGCATCTTTAAGTATTCCTCTTAAGTAATAAAGGGTTCTTTTCATGCGATTCTTCTCATCAGTTATTTTGAGATTTGTCATCCTCAATATATCTTTTCCTACTTAAAGTGTCGGCCACCACATTGGCCTTTCCTTGATGATAATAGATTTCTCAATCATAGCCTTTGATCAATTTGACTATAGCCTCTATCTCGTGTTCAGTGTAAGAAAAAAAATTCCAAAATTTCCTCATAAGTAAACTCCTTGTCCCTTTCAGTGCGAACCTTATCGCAATTATTCTAGATCATTATTACGACGCCTTATGTCACGGTCCTTAAGCTGCATAGATGTATCATTATATTTCATACAAATTCTATTTTTATCACCGAGTATTTCTAACAAGAGGTTATTACTAATCTTACCTTCACTTTTTGAAAATCTTATTCCTCGAATTCATACATGATTGGTATTTCCCGAATTCATTAGTTCTTATCCCGATAGTGTTTCACAGAAGCGTACCTCACTAATCACGTTGTATCTCTATTATCGTTCTTCTATAACCATGTTAAAGATCCTTATGATAATAATTAAACATGGTATTCCCTTTTTAAAATAACTTACCCATCACGATGCTCCGATTGCACCATCATAGCGTTGAGCTTTAAGTCTCATATTACAACAATCGGTTCTCAACTATACCTCTCTTTGTTCGGAAGGCAATTAGCCTTGGAAAAATGATTTTCACAATATCGATGCAATTTAGACAATCTGAACAAGATTTCAAAATCTAATATCTAAAGAAATAATGAGCTCTGAATAAAAGAGTCGCAACACTCAAAAGATTTATAACTTGGAAGAAAGAATACAACAAGGATTATCCTTCCATGTCCTTAAAATTTTATATTATGATGTTATAGAGAATATTCCTTGAAAGCAATGATTGCTTAATAATAACATCATACGAACAATACTTGTAAGATTTCCCCAATGAAAGAATACTTTTCCTTTCGAATGATGAAAGAGATTTCGAATAACATCCTTAACCAAAGTTTAACCATCGAGGTTTCAAAAGATGCTATTTTGAAAGAAGGAATTTTACTCAATGATTAACAAATAAGGAAGTATATTGTTCTTCAATCACTTTATGATTTTAATTGGTTATTCTTTATATAAACGAAAGAATAGAATATTTCATGAACAAAATATTTCATAAAACTGAATATGAATTCTCGTTTGAGTGGGCGACCTAGTTAGGTCTCAATTAAATCATTCTTTGAAAATTTCATCAATAATTAAATTTTGCATATGTAATGCACTATGGAATAATAAAAATTTGATTGGAAGTGAAACTAGCAAAATAATAGCTAGTCCATATCAAGCAATATTATCAACCGACTAAGAAAATGCCAGCATAATTGGTTTGGCCCATAGCAACTAGCTACGATTAGCTAGGCTTTTGTCGTATTAATTAAAATTTTGACTAGTTAGGACAATTAACTAGTCATTCATGAGAACACATGCAACTAGGCATATTTCAGTTTATTTGTAAAAAATCTCAACATCGTAACCACTGAAGAAATTGTGGCTACCTGGATGACGATTTTGAAATAAAGAGTTTTTAAATTTGGGTCGAGAAAGACAATTATAACTCTGAATCGAGTGGTCTTGGCATCGGAACAATCGATAGCCTCTAATCAAATATTTCTTTCCAAATAAAGGGTACACTCATAGGTGCCCTAGTTCACATACTTTATCAGATCTTTAAATAGAATTGAATTCGGAATACCAATATCAAATTAATACCCTTATTATGATTTCAAAGTTCAATATATAATTTCATCCCGATTAGAAGAAAAGGATTCCCGAGGAATATATGGATATTAGATCATCCGTATTTTAACAATTTGTTAGATATTTACAATCTCGACTGAGAAGAGTAAATATGAAAGAAGAATCAAATGAAGATACTCATTATGAATATTCATTGATGAATTGAGGGAAAATTTATATATAAAAAAATCGCTTGGATAATTGAAATGACGTATAAATTTCTCTGAATTGAACAAGAAGATCATAATCTATGAATGAAAGTTCATGGATTAACTAAAAGAATTGAACAAGTCCTGATGCGGAGAAAGACTATTCAAGATGGTCACATCAAAAGTTCAAAATAGGGAACGAAAATGATTGCCTGATATGACTCATCAAGGCAATACGAATGATCAACAATTTGGAGGGAGTAACGTGACAATGAGTAGGTGCCAAAATATTTCACTGATTATTTTAACTCTCGTCATTATCCATCTGAGGATGATCCCACCTCTTCTTCTTCGTAATTTCATGTTTCAAATAGTTTCTCTTTCAACATCATTTTAAAATCGCTTACTAACTTGACTTTTGCACGTATATCTGTCATTCCGGTGTTTTACCTCGAAGACCTTACTCAGAAAATATTCCAAAAACATTTGTTAAGCCGATAGTTGCCTACTACACGCCTCCGTTACTAACTATAAGTGGTCAGTTCCCCATGTGAACAGATCAAAGAGATCTCTTAGGGATCTCAATACAGTCCATAAGTTCAGTAGCATGTGTGTGTAATTGAACATATGTTACCGAATATATTAGAGGTCTACGAGTATATATGCGTAGCCTCTGACATCATATCTACCGAAGAATTCCTCTCTAGACTCACTGGTCTATCCTTTTTAAAAGGTTCTAAGATCGAACTATCGCTCATTGTAATCTTACGCCATTCAATTGTAGTCATGCCATCAATTCTCGATGCTCTCGATCTCTGAGCTAAACCATCATAACCTTACATGTTAAGCACACTAATAATATCACGTAGTGTACTCGTCTTATGATACATTCTTATATTATATTCAAATATTCTTTAATAGAATTAGAATCCTTAAGGGTATATTGGTCACTATCTCTGGTGAGTTTGTGATTAATACAACATTCCCATCCTCATTAGTAAAATGACACCTTCAACTAGTTTGGATCAATAGCCTCAACTGTCTACTAATAGTTAGACTTTATGGTTCTTACATGTGATGCCCCTTCATGGGCAACCTATAAAGAACTACGAGTAACCAGACTCGAGTTATCACAATGAACATATGGTGTTGGTAATATCGTCTTTACCCCAAATGCCCTGGAGACTCAGCTCCGAGTTCTACATCCACATACTTGCCAAATCGTAAATGATTCTAATTTTTTTTCTCATCATTCTGATAATCTCCAATGGTCCTATCAGTCATGCTTTAATACCTCAATATACATTTATCATAACCTACACATTGGGGCTACATCCGCTTGTCCAATGATGAACTCTATATGAGCTCTTAAGAAATCTTGCATCTAGACAGACTCCTAACACTCTCGTCTCTGAGTACTATAACTTATTGCTCTGATACCATTTCTGTAGCGCCCCCAAATCCGGGGTCAGGAATCTGGGTCGTCACGCAATCCTTCAATCATGTGTAACATGCATTAACTCAATAATCCAATAATTCCATATCATAGACCCTCAATCTCACATACTCACAAGTTATAGCCTTAAAAACGACGTACAACAAGTGTCATCTGTTATTAAAACTCAAATGTACATTACAGGATCTCAAACAATTATTCATAACCTCTACATGAAGTTACAACAATTACGACCGATATCTTATACCTATCTGATACTCTGGCCCACCTGAGACAAAGCTGCCAGGGATTCTCCCCATAACTGTAAGCAACTAAGTCTCACACCGACATACTGGTTATCTGTTGTGTTGTGTCATTTAAAATAAAGCAAGAGTGAGCTATAATGCCCAGCATAATAATGTACAGTATGAAATGACTGTATAATAAACTCAAGTAAAACGTCATATATGATAATTATGTTTTATTCAAAAATAGTTTTCCTTGGTGATACACACCTTCTTATGAAAACAATTCTTTGATGGATTAATATCATGTGAATACCTTAATAGTAAACCCAACACCTAGGCTTGGGTTACGGTATTGCATCACAATTCCAATTGGAAGAATAGGACATTCGTTGGACCCACCGCATACGATGATCAGTCATACTGCGGAAATAGTAACATTTTCTACTAGTAGAAGGATGACACCTTCGTATCCCGGTTATCACCCTAGCCGCATTCGGGCTTTATATGCTTCCCCATTCAGCCCGGGTATATTTTACATACTTCGTATGTCCTTCGGTACACATGGTACCTTCTCATAAGGAACATAAATATGGTAGTCTACCCAGTCCACGAAGTACTGGATCTCTACCCCTCCCTTGTCCTTTTAAGAATCCTATCATCTACTTGGAATCATCGAACCATATCGAAGTTCCCCCAAGCATTTTGCTTGTTGATAGGCACAACTTTACTTCATATATATATATATATGTACTTCCGAAAGTTTTCGAAGGAAGTACTAAGGATGTGAGTTGACCGTTATCAACAGATAAGTAAATAAGGGGGAGTTTCTTTTGGAACTATATTTAAAGTATTTAAAATACGTCGAAATAATATTCTTTGACGATCTGAAAATATTAGTATGAATTTCTGAAACTCAGAAAATATTTTAAATTAGGTTTTATGATTTTTAAATGATATTAAATCATTTAATAAATATTGAATAATTAAATAATAATTATTAAATAATTAAACCTCGAATAGTTCTTCTTTAAAAGAATATTTGAAATAATATTTCTCAACTAATTTAAGTTTAAGAAATTATATTAATCTTTAATATATATATAAAATAATTGGTTTTAAAATAAAATAAATGTTGGAAAATACTTCTCCTGTTTTAAATGAATACTTGAAATAATATTCATTGCTCGGGTAATTAAAAAGAGTTGAGGGAATACGATCTTTAGAAATCATTTTGAAATAAAATCCGAGGTACTTTAATATTTCGCAAGAGGACATCGAGTTCCTTGGAATAAAATAGCTACGGACTTTTAATCATCCCAAAATATCTCCGGGATAATTCTGGGGTTTATACTTTATAAAAATTGTCCGACTCTCGGTATTACAACTTATAAATCATGCTCTACTGTAGTGATATTTTTAAATAAAACACCTCCGGAATACTTTCGGGTTTTCATCAAATTATACTGATCGATCCCCGATCTAAAATATACTCCTTATATATACAACGTTACTCTCTAGCGTTATCGATTAAAATTCGGTAATATTCATACACCAAAATCATTATCGTATCGTACGATATTATATAACATAATTCATAAAATATCGTAAATATAGCATCATGTATATATCGACATTATTTGATAACAAACACAACACAACAGTTTTAAAAAGGTAGGGTTTGAAAACTTGCCTGGAGTCCAAGACACGTTTCCCGACTTCCTCTCGTTCCGGGTTTTCTAATCAACAAACATCATAATCTTAATCAGTATTCCTACTCTCATCACCAACTTATATTTCTAATAAGTTCAATACATCATAACTTTCATCATTCGACCGACTCGAAATAAATATCACTCCTTGGTCGAAACGGACAATCAAAGTGGTCTTCTAGATTTGACTTTACCGAATATTACTATTACGCGACTCGCACTCTATCATTTTTAATAAATCATAAAAATAATATTTTAATACAAAACCACCTCGAGGAACTTCTTGAGTGCTTTTAATATTTATCCTAGAAGTTTCATTATGATAAAATTAATTTAATTAGGTGAAAAGCATTTCAAAAGTTCGGTCAACTACGGAGTTTTACTATTCAAACTGCTTTCACTAAAACGTTGATATCTCTCAAACCGTTAACTCAATTGATGCACCGTTTTCGCGTGCGCGATCTAGACAAACTTTAGAACACATCATTTGAAAATGGTTTTCTGGTAATAGGGGTGAACCCCGAAGTGGCAGTTTCCTAACAGAGGGTTGTTTTTGACGTTCGTACTACGCGCGACCTCGGCTCCGACATTTTTATAAAATTGAAAGATCAACATTTTTACTTGAAATTTTTATATAAGATAATAAACTCTATTTCTTACTCTCTGTAAACATTTCATGATTTTTAAATATTTTTAAGTCGATCATTTATATTTACAAAGTTCGTAATTTGTAGCAGTTTTGTCGCGTAAATCCCTTTTAGTAAAATGGTCATAACTTTTGATCCGTAAATCGGAATCAAGCGATTCAAGCGTATGAACGATCCTTATAAAATTGTCTACCATAATAAAGTCTCAATTTTCAGGAAACTATAGTTAATACATTCAAGAACTTCTGTAGAAACTTAAGTTGAGTTTTGTTCATTTTAACGAGGTTACGATTACGATTCAAGTTTCGTTTACGTCTTAAATCATTATACCACCATCAACAATCATCAAATCATCATCTCAACACTAACTCCTCTCAATAACATCATGTTCTTGAGGCAAAAATCGTCAACCTTAAAACTAATTAACTAAACATCAAACTAATATCAAATCAATCATCAAAACCATACTTATATCCAAGATCCTTACTTTTCTTGAAATTTAAAACTTAAGCAAAGTTTGGATGAATGTTTATACCTTTCTTGAAGCTTTTTAATACTTAATAAAGTCCTAAGATCCTTGATGAAGCCTTGGTCTAGCTTTAGGAGCCTTAAACTTTCATGAAAAATCAAGAAAACAAGTTAGTGATTTTCGGACCAATTTTGAGCAAGGATTTGACTATCCTATACTAATTCAATGGCCATTAAATTTTGAACGTACCTTTTATATGGTATGAGAAAGCTTTGGTTAAAATTTGGTGATTTTTAAATGAATAGATCATGAGATATGAATTTTTCTTCCCATGGTGTTCTTGGAAATCAGCATTGGGTTTTTGGAGAGAGAGAGAAAGAGAGAAAATGTGTTGCTTCCTTGGTTGCTTATTGGTTGCTTTTTGAAATAATATTGTGATATCTTGTTTATTCTTCTAGTATAAGTCATAGGATTGATTTTTGTTGCCATATCTCTAGACAATTCTAGCTAGGCTTTTTAGATTACAAGCTAAGCTAATTAGCTTAGCCATTAGCTTCACTATTCTCTAGCCCTAGTTGATCATCCTACTTCATTAGCTCACTATTTAATAAAGTAACCATGGTTACTTTTCTACCACGGTTAGTTAGTGCGTTACGTTTATTTAATCGTTTACGCATTCGTTCGGTCGCTTAAACGTTTTCGTAATACTTTCTCACAAACGGTTCGCTACGTAAATCCTTTCGTATTTATTCCTCATATTTTGAAGTATCGTCCTTGGATATAAATCCGTAGGATTTTAAATTCAGAATTATATTTTGATCCTCGTAATCCTCGATGATTCGTAAATATGGTCATTTTTCAAAGTTCATTTTCTTCGAAAATTTATAGCGTTTATATACACTTATTTGGTACGTATAATCATGTTATCAACTCCGAAACTCATTTTCTCATGCACAACATAGTGTGGGCTAAAAAGTTTTTCCCGTCTTCCAGGGTTACTATTCATTAAGCGTTTTACAAGGTCTCAAAAATTTGAGTTGTTATATTACTATTCAAAAAGGTCTTTTACCGACGTCAAAAATTTGGGTTCTTACAAGGAAGGAGATCCAGAACCCTCTATGTAGGGCTTTGAATCCGTTTTGAACACATGTCTCTACTCTTCCAGCCGTATTGGGCCTAGTCCGTGAATACCTCAGGTTCGTGGACTTGGAAGACCTCCGCTGGTGGGCCTTGGTTTTTTGGGCCGTCATAGGCCTGTTATGAAGCTTTGGACCAGAAGGGCCTGCTATGAAGTTTGGACCAGACATGTTTGTATTGGACTTTTCGAACAAGAAGCCCAAGTATAATTAAGTCGACATTTAATGTGTCTTTAGGATGTATTTTCTATCCATATCATTTGCCCCCAACTTCTGTGAATACTACTCGAGTTTTTGTGGAAGTTATAATGGTCTAATCGTGACTCGGGATACTTTTGTCCCTTCTCGGGTATCGACCCTTTATAAGTATCGACCCTTCATGTGTATCGCCGCGTTATCGTAAAGTGTGGAGCGACCTACACGTTTACAACGACTTATTAGTGTGAGTATACACACGTAAGGCCCCCGTAGAGGCTATTTGGATGGTGTTCAACACTAAACGATCCTAATAGGGACTACAAAGCGAGCGTTTATCACCCCTTAACCTTCATCAAGATTAATTATTGGGTGAAAGCTACTAACTGGCCCTAGTCGGGGCTAATCGACCTAAATCGGGGCTAATTTCCATGTACAAGCTGCTAATTAGGCTTTTAAAAGCCTAATTTTAAGCTATAATGCACTAATTGGCCTTAATCAAGGCTAATTTGCCCTAATCGGGGCTAATTAAGACAATCAGTATGTATAAGACACTAATTATCACTAATTCACACTAATTACAAGAGTGAATGGGTTAAACGACCCTAATCTGGGCTAATTTTATCGTACGAATCACTAATTATCCCTAATTTGGGTTAATTACGCTTAATATACACTAATTGGCCCTAATCTGGGCTTAATTTCAAAATCCTAATAATTTAAAAAATTAAAAAAAATCTGATTTTATTTTTATATTTTTCAAAATTTTCGAAAGGGGGGCTTCGGGGTCGAGCAGAAACTACTGGGGCAGGAGGCTCTGCTCGTCCTCAAACCCCCAAATTAGACTACTCGTCCACTTTGGAGGAGAACCTCTTGGTCGGCCACCTCCTGGTCGGCCAGTTCTTGGTTGGCCTGGAGATGGTTGCCCAGGGGTTCCTGCCCCTCACTTTTTTTTGAGCTTCTCACTAGGAGTTCAAGGTTTCTACATACCTTTTTATGTCCTTGTTGCTCTTGGTTGTCCATGAAATTAATTTCATGGTTGCCTTTGAGTTCCTCAGGGCTCTGCTATGACTGCTTCAACGAACGTTCTGCACTCATTCCGGTGGATGTTCCGTACTCGTTCTTGCTGAACACTTTGTGTTCTACTGAACTTTCCCTTATAGGAAGTCTTATACTTCATTAAACTAGTCCAAACTTCTCTTGTTGGATGTTATACACTTCAACCAACTCGTTCTCCTAAACATTCTAGTCTTTACGAAACTTGATTCTACTGAGAGTTATCGTTTTCGAGAAATTTCCTAAGGACCTCTCTAGAGGGTCTCCGGGATAACTGTTGAAGGCCTCATGGCCCTCCTACAGGAGTTTCTGATAGGCTGGAAGGCCTCAATTTGTTAGCTGGTAGGCCAAGGTCACTACAGAGGTAAGTTGTAGCCGTCATGGCTCTGCTATAGAGGCTCCTGGTAGGCCAAAAGGTCTCAATTTGTTGGCTGGTCGGCTGGGGCTTCCCCGCACACAAATTGTGGCCGCCATGGCTCTGATACGGAGGCTTGTGGTAGGTCAAAAGGCCTCAATTTGTTTCCTGGTCGGCCGGGGCTTCCCCGCACACAAATTGTGGCCGTCATGGCTCTGATACTGAGGCTCCTGGTAGGCCAAAAGGCCTCCATTTGTTGCCCGGTCGGCCGGGGCTTCCCCGCACACAAATTGTGGCCGTCATGGCTCTGATACGGAGGCTCCTGATAGGCCAAAAGGCCTCCATTTGTTTCCTGGTTGGCTGGAGCTTCCCCGCATGCAAGTTGTGGTTGTCATGGCTCTGATACGGAGGTGAACGTTTTGTTTTCGTACTCTGGAGTTCAGCTAAAAAGTCAATTTTATCTTAATCTTTACTAATCTTGCTAATGATGGTGATTAATATAATCATCCTTCAGTTAAGATTAATGACTTGTATTTGGTTTCAGCCACGATTTTTTCGGAAGACTGATACGATAAGCGATGTCCTGCATCGCTTTTCTCGTTTATTATGTCTTCCTTTCTTGCCTTTTGACCGCTCTTCTTCTTCATTTCCGGTGTTCTTTTATCGAGGTACCTGCTAGCGCGAACCAGGCAGACTTACGACCTGATGTAGCAGGTCACCTTTTTCCTATTAAAGAAGATGAGAAGTGCTCATTTTCATTCACACCTTCATTTCTCAACTTCCCAAATTCTCAAATTCTCTCAAGTTCTTACCTTTCTTGAATTTCTTCAAGAAACGAATGTCAGGTGGACAAGGCCCTGTCAAGTCTTCTTTTTCCGAGAAGGAAGCTATGCATAAGAGAGCTACTCTTTGCTCACTCCAAGGTATAGCTCTTGTCTCCCCCTTCTCAATTAATCGTTGTTCGAACAGTTTGAAGAGTATGCTGGATGAGAGGGCGGACGAGTACCCTAGTACCGTCTATTTTGATGCATTCCATCACCAAAGTATACTTCGTGAGAAGGATGTCGAGGTGATCAAGTCGACTTACTCATAGCCCGACTGCTTGAGGGTTCGTAGAGCTAAGCCCAGTGAGAGGAATTGTAATCTTTTCCACCAAAGGTTGTTTGTGTTTAAGGCAGCCCTTAACTCCAAGCTAAGGTTCCCCCTGCACCCCTTCATTCCGAGGCTTCTAGCCGCACTCAAGATCCATCCATGCCAGCTCTACCCTAATGGGTGGTCTTTCATCATTTTATTCATAGTGAGATGCCATGACTTAGGCATCCCATTGAGTGTGACAATGTTCCGTAGTATCTTCATGATGAAGGCGTCTCCTATGACTCGGCCTGGTTGGGTAGTGATTCAACACCGAGCCCACGTTCCTCAAATAGTGAACACCAGTTCCCTCAATGACTCAAACCACAACTGGAACAAGAGGTTTGTGGTCGTTGAGTGGAAGGATGGAGACTGGGGGGCATATTTTAGACGTGATTTTAGTAGCCCAATTGATAGTTCCCACTTCATTCTCAACCTTTCTGACGCCAAGCTTCATGCCTGAGACCTCCTTATTGACGACGACGGGAGGACCCCTTATTGGGAGTTCGTGACAGAAGTCAAGCTTGTCGAGGATGGCCTTAGCTGCCTCTCTATAGAGGGTATTTATCCTTGTTTTCCTCTACTTTGTGCAAGTTTATTTATATATCTGTTTCTTTTCTTCTTATTTCAGTTGCTAAGGCTCTTGACGCCAAAGCCAAGTCGAGCAATGATGTTACTAGCAAGATGGCCAGAGATGCCGTTAAGAAGGCCAATCATGTTCCTAAGGTCCCTGCCTTCCTCGAGGCATCAGGATCTGGCCTTAAGAGGACCAAGGATTTTTACGGGAGTTCCAGGAGCCCTTTCGAGCCCGAATGGGGTATTTCTTCCAACGACTCCGTTTTCGGCAATTCGGCTCTTGCTCTCGAGTGGTCGAGGAACTACATTACTCCTCCCGACCTCTTGTTCGTCTCTTCTGGTGATAAACTCATCGAGTCTAAGATGATGGGAGCTCATGCCCTCTATCAAGTATGTATCTCCTTGTGCAAACTTTCGTTTAAATTCTCTTTTTCTTAGAACTTGGAAAATATTATAAGAATCACTCCTTTTGGGCTCGGCCCTTTATGCTCAAAGTCATATTTTCTTTGTCAGGCCAATGCCTATTTTGCAGCGTCCTCTACTCAATCCATCAAAATGAGAGGCGACTATAATGTATTGTAGGCTTCCATGAAGCAGATTACTATCTCCTCAGGGGAGTGGGAGTCTAGGGCCCATGAGGTGGAGGGCAAGCTCATCATCATGAAGAAGAAATATGCTAGCTCGAAAGAGAAGAGGAAGAAGGAATGGAAAGACCTCGAGGCTGCTTATCACATGTCCACCACGTTCACCACGATGATGGACGAGCACGATGACGAGATGCGCCCTGTTAACCTGGCAATAGGTTGGAATAGGGGTGTCAAGGACGCTCAAGGCGTACGGCCGGATATGGTTGATCCAAGCCTTCTATCTTGCCCTTGGGAGCTGCCTGTCATGGACCTATCTGGGAAAGCTTCCGAATTCGTGCTCTCGACTCCTCGCATGAGGCCCCAGTCGAGCTCTAGTCACTCGGGTTCCGGATCAGGCTCTAAAAGTAAAGCCCCCTCGGGTAGCCCCAAGTCCAGGGCAGCCCTTCGAGGGAAGATGAGGGAGCCGATTTTAGGGAGCAGTGGTTCTTCTTCTGAGGAAGGCTTGGATGGCGAGGGGGAGGACTCTTCTGATGAGTGAATGATGTGGCCTTGCATGGTCTTGATTGCCGTATGTGGCTTTTATTTTCAAAATTTTCTAATTTGAACCTTATTGGTCTGTAACTTATTGGTCCTTCGAGACTTTAACTTATGATCCTTTGGGATCTTTTATCTATGCACTACGTTTAGTTTTATTTCGTACTTGTCTTTTATTTTTGGCATTTGGTCCTTCGAGACTCGCATTCTTTAGATGCCCGTACTTAAATAAATTAGTAGACAAGATGATAGATATAAACTTGCATAAATAGATTAAATCTCTAAGAAATGGGTTCAACCCTTACATAAGATGGTTTCGTCGACCTTATTCATAAACTTAATACTAAGTACTAGGAATATGTAGTGAATGTCCTAAATATAATAAACCTTCTGGTTTGAAGCATACCAAGTGCGAGGCACTTCATCACTATTCATGGTCTCTAACTTGTAGGATCCTCGTCACAGTGTCTTCCTGACCTTATAAGGTCCTTCCCAGTTGAGGGCTAGTTTTCCTCTCTCCCCTACTCATGATGCCTCAATCTTCCTCAGACCAAATATCCCTGTTGAAAGAACCTTTCTTTAACCCGTCTATTGTAATAGAGGGAGGCTCTTCGTTGATGCTCTGCGTTGCGGGCGTTGGCCTCATCCCTGGCCTCGTCAATGAGATCAAGAGCGAGCCTCATGCCTTCTTCGTTTGTCTCTGGCTCATAAGCTTCGATCCCAGGGGATCCATGAATGATTTCAAGGGGCACCAATGCCTCGGCTCTGTAAGCCAACATGAATGGGGTCGCTTCAGTTGTCACTTCGCAGGTGGTTCGATATGCCCATAGCATAGGCAGCAGCTCATCCACCCAAGTGTTTCTCGAGCGTTCAACTCTCTTCTTAAGTCCATCTAGGATGATTCTGTTAGCAACTTCCGCTTGCCCGTTTTCCTGAGGATGTGCAACGGAGGTGAAGCGAAGTTCTATACTGTTATCATCGCAGTACTCTCTGAACTCTGCATTATCAAATTGTTTCCCATTATCCGTGACAAGGATGCGTGGGATTCCATATCGGCATATCACATTCTCCCAAAAGAATTGGATAATTTGCTTGGTGGTTATCTTGGCTAGTGCCTTAGCCTCAATCCACTTTGTAAAGTAGTCTATGGCTACCACAATGAACTTCCTCTGTCCCGATGCTATAGGAAATGGTCCAAGAATGTCCATTCCCCACATTGTAAAAGGGATGGATGTGCTGATCGACGTTAGCCTCTCTGGGAGTTGTCGTACTATCGGGGTGTGCCTCTAGCATCTATCGCATCTCTTCACATAAGCCTTTGCATCGGTTGGCATATTTAGTCAGTAGAACCCCAACCGAGTTATCTTGTGAGCAAAAGCCCTGCCCCCCAAGTGTTGTTCACAAATCCCTTCGTGAGCTTCTTTGAGTGCCTCCTCCACTTCAAGAGTTCTTAAGCACTTCAAGTACGGGATAACAAAGGACCTTTTGCAAAAAAGGCCTTCAATCAATGAGTATCTTAATGCTCTATGTTAGGAATATATGTGCATTAGTTTGATGATATGTTTAACAAAACACTTAAGTAGAAATCTAGTGTTTGTAGCCTCAACGGATAAGAACACTTTGGCTATCCGTTGATGGTGTAGCTTTACTTAGAAATAAGTCTAGTGTTGTAGCACATTTCAGTCTCTGAATTTGAGATATAATTCTTAAATGTTGAGGGAAATTATAAGTCATGTTGACTACTAAAGGATATACAGATAGGAAGGCCAATTGTAAGTATTTCATGCCTTGTAATTTTGTATAAATGAAATGGTTTCAACGGATAACTTAAAGACCTTCAACGGATGAGAAACAAAGCTTCAACGGATGTCTCTAAAGCTTCAACGGATAACATCCTTCAACGGATGAGTGCATCAACGGATAGAGCTTCAACTGCTAACACATCAACGGATAAAGCCATCAACGGATGAAGGCTTCAACGGATGTTCTGTTAAATAGCAGTTGACAAGTGGTAGTTGTACCTACAAACAGAGGCACATGGGTTGACAGAGACAACTGAGATGTGGTAGCCTATTTCAGGAACATCAAAAAAAGCAGCCGTTCTACTCTAGCATAAAGAGGCAATAAGTCAACAATGCACTGGAGTAAAATGGAGAAGAAACAAGTGGAGAACTTATTTTATTATTGTACTTTTTATCTTTGTCTTCACTTGTAAACTTGGTGTTATATAAACCAAGTAGCAGCTAGTAATTAGAATAGAATTTTTCCAGAGCTGTTTAGAAAAATCTTGAGAAAAATTATCTAGTTTGTACTAGTATGCAGCTGTGATCAACTTCTTGAATCACAGATTTTCTGAAATACCATCTCCGGTGGAACAACAAATCCACCAGAAAAGTTTTTAAGGTCTGTTGTGTTCTGTACTTTTGTGCTTAAATATATATCTGTCTGTATTAGCTTAAAGCAATTCACACACTTGTTTATCTTAAACACACAGCCTTTGAAACTGCTCAAAACTTGAAAAAGTTTTGAGATTTACATTCAACCCCCCTTCTGTAAATCTCATTGTTAGTTCACTAGGAATAACAATTGGTATCAGAGCAGGCTCTTGACACACAAAGAGTTTAAAGTTCTTGGAAACTAACAAAGATGAGTAAGAAGGATATTGGAGTAAAAATCCCAGTTCTTGACAAAGACAGTTATCACCATTGGAAGGTGAAAATGCACCTTCATCTACTCTCCCAAGA
The DNA here is from genome assembly GCF_009905375.1 of Apium graveolens. Taxonomy (NCBI): domain Eukaryota; kingdom Viridiplantae; phylum Streptophyta; class Magnoliopsida; order Apiales; family Apiaceae; genus Apium; species Apium graveolens. The sequence continues at coordinate 250,300,263 of NC_133655.1, forward strand.
TGAAGGTTATGTAAACTGCATTGAGAATGGTCCTCACATTCCCCACAAAGTAGCCACAGTTGCTACAGCCACAATTGTTGTTGGTCAATCCATTCCAAAACCTAGAGCAGAATGGACAATGAAAGACACAGAAGAAGTCCACAAGGATAAGAAGGCTATGAACATTTTGTTTAATGGTCTTGACAAGGATATGTTTGATAATGTGATAAATTGCACAACTGCCAAAGAGGTTTGGGACACAGTTCAGCTACTGTGTGAAGGTGCAGAACAAGTAAAAGAAAACAAAATGCAGCTTCTCATTCAACAGTATGAGTATTTTCATTTTGAAGAAAATGAATCTTTAAATGACACATTCAATAGATTCCAAAAGCTGTTGAATGGACTGAAGCTGTATGGTAGAGTGTACCAGGTGAAGGATTCAAATCTTAAATTTTTAAGATCCTTGCCAAAGGAATGGAAACCCATGACTGTCTCCTTGAGAAACTCTCAAGATTATAAGGACTTCACTCTTGAAAGATTATATGGAATCTTGAAGACTTATGAACTAGAGCTGGAACAGGATGAGGTATTGGAGAAGGGAAGAAAGAAAGGAGGTTCAATTGCCTTGGTAGCTGAAAATGAGAAAGAATGCAGACAAGAAACTGTGAGATCAACATTAAACTCCAAAGATGGCACAAGCAAATCAGAATCAAGCAAGGGTAAGGAGCAAGTTGCTGAGAATGAAGACAACTCCAGCCAAGATGACTCTGATGGTATTGATGAGCATCTTGCATTTCTGTCCAGAAGATTTGCAAAGATGAAATTTAAGAAAAACACTAGAGCCACTAAACCTCATAAGAACATGGTGGACAAATCCAAGTTCAAGTGTTTCAATTGTGGTATAAGTGGACACTTTGCAAGTGAGTGCAGAAAGCCAACTTCTGAAAAGAAGAAATTTGACCAAGTAGATTACAAAAAGAAATATTTTGATCTGCTCAAGCAAAA